>NW_027522521.1:76050-108093 GCF_052094955.1 Ictidomys tridecemlineatus | reverse complement strand
CCAACCTCTTCTCTCTGCAAAGATCCTTTGGCACCCCAGTCTCAAAACTCTGCTCGCTGCAACAGTCCTTGTGAAACCCAGTCTCCAACATCTGCTCTCTGCAACAGTCCTTCTCTACCTCAGTCTCCAATCTCTGCTCTATGCAACATTCCTTCTGCGCCCAAGTCTCCAAAATCTGCTCTCTGAAACAGTCCTTCGACAACCCAGTCTACAACCTCTGCTCTCTGTAACAGTCCTTCTACATCCCAGTCTCCATACTCTGCTCGCCCAAACGAGCCTTCTGCACCCCAGTCTCCAACGTCTGCTCTCCGCAACAGTCCTTCTACACTCCAGTCTCCAACCTCTGCTCTCTGCAACAGTCCTTCTATACCCCAGTCTCCATACACTGCTCGACCCAACAATCCGTCTGCACCCCAGTCTCCAACCTCTGTTCTCTACATCAGTTCTTCTGCACCCAAGTCTCCAACCTCTTCTCTCGGTACCAGTCCTTCTGTACCACAGTCTCCAACCTCTGTTCTCCGTAAGGGTCCTTATGCACCCCAGTATCCAACCTCTGCTTTCTGTATCAGTCGTTTTGCACCACAGTCTCCAAACTCTGCCGTCTGTAAGAGTCCTTCTGCAACTCAGTCTGCAACCTCTGCTCTCTGCAACAGTCCTTGTGCACCCCAGTCTCCATCCTCTGCTCTCTGCAACATTTCTTCTTCACCCCAGTCACCAACATCTGCTATCTGCAACAGTCATTCTCCACCACAGTCTCCAAACTCTGCTCTCTGTAAGAGTCCTTCTGTACTGCATTCTCGAAACTCTGCTCTCTGTAAGAATACTTCTGCACCAGAATCTCCAAACTCTGCTTTCTGTATCAGTCCTTTTGCATCCCAGTCTCCAAACTGTGCTCTGTGTAACTGTACTTCTGCACCTTAGTCTCTAACGTCTGCTCTCTGGTACAGTTTTTCTGCACCCCTCTCTCCATCATCTACTCTCTGCAACAGTCCTTCTGCACCCCAGTCTCCAACCTCTGCACTTTGTAAGAGTCCTTCTGTACTAAAGACTCCAACCTCTGCTCTCTCTAATGGTCCTCTTGTACGCCAGTCTTCAACCTCTGCTTTTTGAATCATTTCTTCTGCACCCCTGTCTCAATCCTCTGCTGTCTATAACAGTCCTTCTGCACCTCAGTCTCCAACCTCTGCTCTCTGCAACAGTTCCTTCTGCAACAAAATCTCCAACTTCTGCTCTATGCACAAGTCCTTCTGCACCACAGTATCCAACCTGTGCTCTCTGTAACAATCCTTATGCACCCCAGTCTCAAAATTCTGCTCTCTGCAGCAGTCCTTCTTCACCCCAGTCTCCAACCTCTCTCTCTGCAAGATTCTTCTGCACACCAGTCTCCAACCGCTGCTCACTATAACAGTTCTTCTGCAACCCAGTCTCCAAACTCTGCTCTCTGCAACAGTCCTTCTGCACCCCAGTCTCTAACCTCTGTTTTCTGCACCCCAGTTTTTAACCTATACTCTCTGTAACAGTCCTTCTGTACCGGATTCTCCAACCTCTGTTCTCTGTAATGGTCTTTCTGCACCCCAGTCTCCAACATCATCTTTCTCTATAAGTTTTTCTGCACCCGTCTCCAATCTCTGCTTTCTGCAACAGTCCTTCTGCACCAAAGTCTCCAACCTTTGCTCATTGCAACATTCTTTGTGCACCCCAGTCTCCAAACTCTGTTCTCGGTAATGATCCTTCTGCATCACAGTCTCAAACCTCTGCTTTTCGCAACGATCCTTCTGCACCTCAGTGTCCAACCTCTTCTCTCTGCAAAGATCCTTTGGCACCCCAGTCTCAAACCTCTGCTCGCTGAAACAGTCCTTGTGAACACCAGTCTCCAACATCTGCTCTCAGCAACAGTTCTTCTGTACCTCAGTCTGAAAACTCTGCTCTCTGCAATAATCCATCTGCATCCCAGTCTCCAACCTCTTCTCTCGGTACCACAGACTACAACCTCATTCTACGTAAGGGTCCTTATGCACCCCAGTATCCAACCTCTGCTTTCTGTATCAGTCGTTTTGCACCACAGTCTCCAAACTCTGCCGTCTGTAAGAGTCCTTCTGCAATTCCGTCTGCAAACTCTGCTCTCTGCAACAGTCCTTGTGCACCCCAGTCTCCATCCTCTGCTCTCTGCAACATTCCTCCTGCACCCCAGTCTCCAACATCTGCTATCTGCAACAGTCATTCTCCACCCCAGTTTCCAAACTCTGCTCTCTGTAAGAGTCCTTCTGTACTGCATTCTCGAAACTCTACTCTCTGTAAGGATAATTCTGCACCCGAATCTCCAAACTCTGCTTTCTGTATCAGTCCTTCTGCACTGCAGTCTCCAACCTCTGCTCTTTGTAATTGTCCTTCTGCACCTTAGTCTCTAAAGTCTGCTTTCTGCTACAGTTTTTCTGGACCCCAGTCTCCATCATCTACTCTCTGCAACAGTCCTTCTGTAACCTCTGCTTCTTGAATCATTTCTTCTGCACTTCTGTCTCAATCCTCTGCTCTCTATAACAGTCCTTCTGCATCTCAGTCTCCAACCTCTGCTCTCTGCAACAGTTCCTTTTGCACCCAAATCTCCAAATTCTGCTCTATGCACAAGTCCTTCTGAACCCCAGTATCCAACATCTGCTCTCTGTAACAATTCTTCTACACCCCAATCTCCAAATTCTGCTCTCTGCGGCAGTCCTTCTTAACCCCATTCTCCAACCTCTGCTCGCTGTAATACGCTTCTGTACCCCAGTCTCCAAACTTACTCTCTGTAACAGTTCTTCTGCACCGCAGTCTCCAAACTCTGCTCTCTGTTACACTCCTTCTGCACCTCAGACTCCAACCTCTGCTCTCTGCAATGGTCCTTCTGCAACCCTGTCTTAAATCTCTGTTCTTAGAACAGTCCTTCTGTTCTCCAGTCTCCAATCTCTGCTCTCTGTAAAAGTCCTTTTGTACCCCAGTCTCCAATCTCTGCTCTCTGTAACGGTCCTTCTGCACCCCAGTCTCCAACCTCTGCTTTCTGTATCAGTCCTGCACCTCAGTCTCCAACCTCTGCTCTCATTAAGAGTCCTTCTGAACCTCAGTCTCTATCCTTGCTCTCTGCAACAGTCCTTTTGCAACCAAGTCTCCAACCACTGCTCTCTGAAACAATCCTTCTGCACACCAGTCTCCAACGTCTGTTCTCTACAACAGTCCTTCTGCATCCCAGTCTCCAACCTCTGCTCTCTGTAAGTCCTCCTGCACCCCAGTCTCAAACCTCTGCTATCTTCAACGTTCTTTTGGCACCTAAGTCGCCAACCTCTGCTCTCTGTAAAGGTCCTTCTGCAACCCAGTCTCAAAACTCTGCATTCTGTATCAGTCCTTCTGCACCTCAGTCTCCAACCTCTGCTCTCTTCAACAGTCCTTCTGCACCTCAGTCTTCAACCTCTGCTCTCTGCAATTGTCCTTCTGCAAGTCAGTTTTCAAACCCAACTCTCCATAACAGTTATTCTGTATCTCAGTCTCCAAACTCTACTCTCTGTAAGATCCTTTTGAAAACCAATCTCCAAACTCTGCTCTCTGTAACAGTCCTTCTGCACCGCTTCTCCAAACTCTGCTCTTTGTAACAGGCTTTCTGCACCCCAGTCTCCAAACTCTGCTCTTTCTAACAGGCTTTCTGCACCTCAGTCTCCAACATCTACTCTCTGGAACAGTCCATATGCACACAAGACTCCAACCTCTGCTCTCTGCCACAGTCATTATGAACCCCAGTCTCCAAAATCTGCTCTGTACATTAGTCTTTCTGCACCTCAGTCTGAAAACTCTGCTCGCTGCCTCGATCCTTCTGCACCCCAGTCTCCAACCTGTTTTCTCTGCAACAGTCTTACTGCACCCCAGTCTCCAAACTCTGCTCTCTGTAACAGTCCTTCTGTACCGCAGTCTCCAACTTCTCTTCTCTGTAATGGTCCTTCTGCACCTGAGTCTCCAAACTCTACTCTATGTAACAGTGCTTCTGCATCTCAGTCTCCAACCTCTGCTCTCTGTAAGATCCTTCTGAAACCCAATCTCCAAACTCTGCTCTCTGTAACAGTCTTCGTGCACCCCAGTCTCAAAGCTCTGCTCTCTGTAACAGGCTTTCTTCACCCCAGCCTCCAAACTCTGCTCTCTGTATCTGTCCTTCTGGATCCCAGTCTTTAACCTCTGCTCTCTGCAACAATCCATCTGCACCCTGTCTCCAACCTATTCTCGCTGCAACAGTCCATGTGCACCCAGTCTCCAACATCTGTTCTCTGCAACAGATCTTCTGTACCTCAGTCTGAAAACTCTGCTCTCTGCAACAATCTTTCTGCACCCCAGTCTCCAAACTCTGCTCTCTGTAACAGTCCTTATGTACATCAGTCTCCAACCTCTTCTTTCTGTAAGACCCTTTATACCCAGTCTTCAAACTCTGCTCACTGAAACACTCATTCTGCACCCCAGTCTCCAATCTTTGCTCTCTGTAACAGGCCTTCTGCACCCCAGTCTCCAACCACTGCTCTCTGTAAGAGGCATTCTTCACCCCAGTCTCCAACAGCTACTCTCTGTAATGATGCTTATGCACCACAGTCTCCAACCACTTCTCTCTGCAACAGTCCTTCTGCACCCCAGTCCCCAACCTCTGCTCTGTGTAAGATTTTTCTGCACACAAGTCTCCAACATCTACTCGCTGTAACATTCCTCTGGAACCCAGTCTCCAAACTCTGCTCTCTGTAACAATAATTCTGGACCTCAGTCTCAAACCTCAGCTCTCTGCAAAAGTGCTTCTGCACCCTAGTCTCCAACCTCTGTTCTCTGCAACAGTCGTTCTGCACCCCAGTCTTTAATCTCTGCTCTCTATAACAGTCCTTATGTACCGGAGTCTCCAAACTCTACTCTCTTTATCTGTCCTTCTGCACCCCAGTCTCCAACATCTGCTTTCTCTATAAGTCCTCCTGCACCACAGTTTCCAACCTCTGCTCTCTTTAACAGTGTTTCTGCACCTCAGTCTCCAACCTCTTCTTTCTGCAACAGTCCTCCTGCACCCCCCATCTCCACCCTCTACTCTCTGCAACATTCCTTCTGCACCCGAGTCTCCTATCTGTGCTCACTGTAAAAGTCCTTCTGCACCCCTGTCTCAAACCTCTGCTCTCTGTAACGATGCTTCTGAAAACCAGTCTCTAACCTCTGGTCTCTGAAATGATCTTTCTGCACCGCAGTCTCCAACTTCTGCTCTCTGCAACGATCTTTTTGCACCCCAGTCTCAAACATCTGCACTCTTCAACAGTCCTTCTATACCCCAGTCTCCAACCTCTGCTCTCTTAAACAGTCCTTCTGCACCCCACTCTCCAACATCTGCTCTCTGTAACAGTCCTTCTGGACCTCAGTCTCCAAACTCTGCTCTCTGAAAGAACCTTCTGCACCCCACTATCCAACATCTGCTCTCTGTAACAGTCTTCTGCTCCTCAGTACCAAACTCTGCTCTCTGTAACAGGCTTTCTTCACACCAGTCTCCAAACTCTGCTCTCTGTAATAGTCTTTCTGCACCCCAGTCATCAACCTCTACTCTCTGCAACAATACTTCTGCACATCAGTCTTTAACCTCTGTTCTAAGCAACGGTCCTCATGCACCCCAGTTTCCAAACTCTGCTCTTCGCAACAGTCCTTCTATACCCCAGTCCCCAATCTCAGCTCTCTGAAAGATCCTTTTGCACCCAAGTCTCCAAACTCTACTCTCTGAAACAGTCCTTCTGCACCCCTTTCTTTAACCTATGCTCTCTGTAACAATCCTTCTGCACATTAGTCTTTATCCCCTGCTCTCAGAAATGGTCCTTATGCACCCCCAGTCTCCAACTTCTGTTCTCTGCAACAGTCCTTCTGCACCACAGTCTGCATCATCTGCTCTCTGTAATAGTCCTTCTGTACTGCAGTCTCTAACCTCTGCTCTCTGTAACGTTCCTTCTGGACCCCAGTATCTCACCTCTGCTTTCGGTATCAGTCCTTCTGCACCCCAGTCTCCAAACTCTGCTCTCTGTAACATTCCTTCTGCAACTCAGTCTCCAATCTGTGCTCTCTGTATCAGTCCTTCTGTACGCCTGTCTCCAAACTCTGCTCTCTGAAACAGAACTTCTGCACCTCAGTCTTAAAAAACTGCTTTCTGAAAAAGTCCTTCTACACACCAGTCTCCAAACTCTGCTCTCTGGAACAGTCCTTTTATACCCCAGTCTCCATAATCTGCTCTCTGCAATGATCCTTCTGCACCCCAGTCTCCAACGTCTGCTCTGAAACAGTCTCTCTACAACCCAGTCTCCAACTATGCTCTCTGGAAGATCCTTCTGTACCCCAGTTTCTAAATTCTGCTCTCTATAACATTCCTTCTGCACCCCAGTCTCCAACCTCTGCTCTCTGCAATGGTCCCTCTGCAACCCAGTCTCAAACCTTATTCTCAAAAACAGTTCTTCTGTACCGCAGTCTTCAAACACTGTTCTCTGTAAGGGTCCTTTTCACCCCAGTCTCCAAACTCTGCTTTCTGTATCAGTGCTTCTGCACCACAGTCTCCAAACTCTGCTCTCTGTAACAGTCCGTATTCACATCACTCTGCAACCTCTGCTCTCTGCAACAATCCTTCTTCACCCCAGTCTTAACCTTTGCTCTCTGTAACAGTCCTTCTGTACTGCAGTATCCAAACTCTTCTCTCTGTGACGGTCCTTCTGCACCCATGTCTCCAACACCTGCTCCCTGCAACAGTCCTTCTTCACCCCAGTTTCCAACATCTGCTATCTACAACATTCCTTCTGCACCCCAGTCTCCAAACTCTGCTCTCTTTTACAATCCTTCTGCACTTCAGTCTCCAAATTCTGCTCTCTGCAACAGTCCTTCTGCACCCAAGTCTCCAACCTCTGCTCTCTGCAACAGTCCTTCTACACCCCAGTCTTCAACCTCTGCTTTATGTAACAGTCCTTCTGCACCCCAGTCTCCAACCTCTGCTCTCTGTAACAGTCCTTCTGCACCATATTCTCCAACCTCTGCTCTCTGTTACAGTCTTTGTATACCGCAGTCTCCAACCTCTGCTCTCTGTAACGGTCCCTGTGCACCCCAATTTTCAACCTTTGTTTCTGTAACAGTCCTTCTGAACCTCAGTCACCAAACTCTGTTCTCTGTAACCGTCCTTCTGCACCTCAGTCTCCATCTTCTGCTCTCTGTAACAGTCTTTCTGCACCTCAGGCTGAAACCTCTATTCTCTGCACGATCCTTCTGCATTTCAGTCTCCAACCACTGCTCTCTGTAACAGTCGTCCTGCACCTCAGTAACCAACCTCTGCTCTCTGTAAGATTTTTCTGCAACCCAGCCTCAAAACTCTGTTCTCTATAACAGTCCTTCTGCAACCCAGCCTCAAAAGTGTCCTCCCTATAACAGTCCTTCTGCATCCAATTCTCAAACCTCTGCTCTCTGTAGCAGGCATTCTGCACCTCAGTCTCCAAACTCTGCTCTCTGAAACAGTCCTTCTGCACGCCAGTCTCCAACCTCTGCTGTCTTTAACGGTACTTCTGCACCCCAGGCTCCCACCCCAGCTTTCTGTATCATAATACTTCACCCCAATCTCCAACGTCTTCTCTGTGTAACAGTCCTTCTGAATCTCAGTCTCAAAAATCTGCTGTCTACAACAGTCCTTCTGCACCCCAGTCTCCAACCTCTGCTTTCTGCAACATTCCTTCTGCACCCCAGTATTTAATCTGTTCTCTCTGTAACAGTCCTTCTGCACCCCAGTCTTCCACCTCTGCTCTCTGTAACGATCCTACTGCAGCCCAGTCTCCACCTCTGCTCTCTGCAACGATTCTTCTGCAACTCCGTCTCCAACTTCTGCTGTCTTCAACGATCCTTCTGCACCTCACTCTTCAAACTCTGCTCTCTGTAACAGTTTTTGTGCACATCAGTCTCCAACCTCTGCTCTCTGCAACCGTCCTTATGCACCCTAGTCTCCAAATTCTGCTCTCTGCAACGATCCTTCTGCACCTCAGTCTCCAACGTCTCCTCTCATTATCACTCCTTCTGTACCCCAGTCTCCAACCTTTGTTCTTTGTAAGGTCCTTCTGCACTGCAGTTTTCAAACTCTGCTCTCTGTAACATTCCTTCTCCAACCCAGTCTCCAAACTCTGCTTTCTTCAACTGTCCAGCTGCAACCCAGTCTTCAACCTCTGTTCTCTGAAACAGTCCTTCTGCTCCCCAATTTCCTATCTTTGCTCTCTGTAACAGTCCTTCTGTACTGCAGCCTCCAACTTCTGCACTCTGTAATGGTTCTTTTGCACCCTAGTCTCCAACCTCAGCTTTCTGTGTCAGTCCTTCTACACAACAGTCTCCAAACTCTGCTCTCTGTTACAGACCTTCTGCACCTCAGTCTCCAAACTCTGTTTTCTGTAAGATCCTTCTGCAACCAAGTCTCCAAACTCTGCTCTCCTAAACAGTTCTTCTGAACACCAGTCTCCAACCTCTGCTCTCTGCAACGATCCTTCTTCACCCCAGTCTCCAACCTCTGCTCTTTGCAACAGTCATTCTGAACGCCAGTCTCCAACATCTGCTCTCTGAAAAAGTTTTTCTGCACCTCAGTGTGAAAACTCTGCTCTCTACAACAATCCTTGTGCACCCCAGTTTCCAAACTCTGCTTTCTATAACAGTCCTTCTGCACCTCAGTCTCCAACTTCTTTTCTCTGCAACAGTTCTTCTGCACCCCAGTATTTAACATCTACTCTCTGAAACAGTCCTTCTACACCCCTGTACAAATGCAGAAGAATGAGACCTGAACTATTGCTCACCTTGCAAAAAATCAACTAAAAATGCATTAAACACCCAGGCACTAGACCAGAAATTATGCAGTTTCTAGGAAAAAACAAAGTCAATACTCCAACCTACAGGCAGAGGCAATGACTTTCTAAATAGGATGCCAAAGCTCAGGAGATAATACCAAAAGTTAGCTAATATAATGGCATCAAATTAAGAAGGTTCTGCACAGCAAAGGAGACAATTAGAATATGAAGAGAGAACCTACGGAAAGGGAGAAAATCTTTATGAGGTGCTATTCTAAAAGAGGATGAATATTCAGAATATTAAAAAAGAACTCAAGAAACTTAACATCAAACCCACAATTATTAAATAACCCAATTATCAAATAACCGAATTGCCAAAACGGAAACTAAATGAACTAAACAGACACGTCTTGGAAGAAAATATGTGAGTGGCCAACAAATATATGAAAATACTTGCAAGTCAAGACTACCCTGAGATTTCATCTCACTTCAGTGTCAAAGGCAACCACCAAGAATACAAACAGAAATGAGTGTGACAAGGAGAGAATTGGAGAGAAAGGAGCACTCTCACCCTGTTGGTGGGCATGTAAATCAGCACAACCACCACAGAAATCGGGATGGAGGCTCCTCAGGAGTAGCCATGGACCACCCTGCGACCAAGCTCTACCTCTGTTTGGTATTTATCACAGCGGATCGAAGTCATCATACTATGATGATATATACATGCCCATGAACAGGCCGAGGTGACCTCAGTGGACGAATGAATAAAGAACATATGGTATGTGCACACTGGAATTTCATTCAGCCATAAAGAAGAACGAAATTATGTCATGCTGAAAGATGGATGGATCTTCAGAACATTAAGGGAAATAAGCAACTCAGAAAGTTAAGGGCCGTATGTTTTTCCTCTGTTAAAGCTAGAGGGGAAAAATGAAGGAAAGCTGGGAAGAGAGTCTCATCATGAAAGTTGAAGGAAAATCAGTAGAGTCAAGGCACCAGGGGAGGAGGTGAGGAAAAGGAAAATATTAGAATGATATTGGCCAAAGTTCACGGTTATTTTGTGTGCATGTTCAAATATGTGTCAGCAAATCACACCATTATGGACCACTACAATGCACCAATGAAGTGTGAAAAGAAGAGTTTCACATTACATGGAACAGGCACTATTCTAGGAGGGTGCCCATTTTTTCCCATCTATAAATACCACGATCATTTACCACTGTCAAAAATCTCTACAGATTCAAATGTTCTGATCACTGCTCCACCACATGGCCTCTTCAACTTCAGGGTCCCCTCATTCTCACTGAAATCAGGGAGCCCGTTTCAACGATGCCATCTGTTAATGTCTTTCCAGGCTGCCGAGAACAGCGGCTGCAGGTTTCACAAGGATCTGGTGCTGCCATCTGAACGCATGCCCATGAGACCTTGGCGAAGGCTGGTGCTCCAGGCCCTTCTCCAGATCCAGCTGTGAGGCCAGGGAAGGGGTCACATAACACGCCATCCAACACCTTATTTATTTCTGATTACCATCCTCTCCATTATTCCAGGATCATATTGGTCATTGAACTTAAGCAAACACTGAGTCCAGATTTCAGTCCATCAACCAAAGAGAGTCTAATAGCCACTCTCCATGGCTCAGAAAAATTCTTGGCCCTAACATTTCTGGTGATTACGTCCCTGTGACTGCATTCATGATGATCCAGCAATATGTCCTGACTTCTTTGGTCTAGAAGACTCAAACAAATTCTCTTATATATTCTTAAGGCTCCTATTAACAAAATACAGTAAAATATTTACCTTTTATTTTGGTGTGACCCTTATACTCTCCTGGGCTATATTTTATACTCTTACCTGAGGCGTTCTAGGATCAGACCCCAGTTAAGAGTCTGGTGACAATGTGGAATGATGGATGAGCATCTTAAAGACAATTGGGCTGGGGATGTGGCTCAAGCAGTAGTGTGCTTGCCTGGCACACGTATGGCCCGGGTTCGATGCTCAGAACCACATACCAACAAAGATGTTGTGTCCGCCGAGAACTAGAAAATGAATATTAAAAATTCTCTCTCTCTCTCTCTCTCTCTCTCTCTCTCTCTCTCTCTCTCTCTCCCCTCTCCTCTCCTCTCCTCTCTCACTCTCTCTCCCCTCTCCTCTCCTCTCCTCTCTCACTCTCTCTTAAAAAAAAAAGACAACTCCCCAGGTAGAGTCACCATAGGGTCTTAAATTTAGGGAAAGCTAGTCTCCTCGGTGGAGGAGGGCCGACTTCTGACAGCAAAGAGGGTTAATGGAGATTTCAGGGTTCAAGGCTCTGAGATTTGTCTAATTCCACTGGTATTTTGCCATTCTAATTAACAGGGTCTCAATCATTCCCCCATTAATGTGCTAATTGACATAAGAGAGACCTGGGGAAATTGTGGATTTATAATTTTCTTTGTATTTCTACAAATTGGAGAATTGGATGTTTTATTCTGATATTAACCTTTATCAGTTTCCAGAGAGAAAATATTTCTGATGATCTGAACCTGACTTGAAGGAGGAATATAATGCTTGAACCTATCATTTTCTTTTTGTAAGTCACCCACTCCAGTCAGTAACAGCAGTCTGTAGTCATGTTGTAATGTTCATTCCCACCCTGAAGGTCGATGGTGTTATTCCAAAGCTCAGTTTTCCATAGACATTTGATTTCAGGCCACAATAATTTAAAGTCTCTGTTAGGTTATTGGACACCAGGAATTATCAGATCTCCTTTCCCATGGGCTGTGACATCATCAACGTATTCAATTCCCTCAGGTCAGACATCCAACCTACCTCCTCAGATCTGTTATCTGTTGAAACCACTATTGTGGTCGGTGCCACCATTGTCAGGTAGAGATGAAGAACAACTCTTGATGTCTTAGGGTAGAGGAAGATGACACAGAAAAAAGTTATAAAATGGTTGGGAGATCTGGAAAATAAAATAGGGCAGGTGACACCACCCCATATATGGAAACCCTAACTTTCCTGAAAAGAGACGCTCATTCCATGCTACTTGGACCCACATTCAGGAACAGCTGTCTAGGAGCCTGCACACACAGCTCCTGGCACCAAGGAGAATAGTTCCTGCCTCTACAGGGCTGGTTTGCTTCTGCTGCTATGGGATCCAAAAGAACCCGCTTTCTTTCTTTCTTTTCTTCCTCTCTGCCTAGTGTTTGGCTGATCTTGACAGAACCTCCTAAAATGGAGGCCTGCAGGAAGGGGAGTGGTGGAAAACGAGGTTTTCGTACTTTCTGTCTTTCTGGTCTGGGGAGAACACAGAGGACAGAGATGGTGCTGAACACCACACAAGGTAACCGACACAATTGAACCTGAAAGTGGAGAAGGGTGTTTGTGAAAAGAGAGGAGAGAAAGGAGTCTCAGAGATTTTAAAAGCGGGAGTTGGAGTTGAAGCTTCAGATACAGACTCTCTAACCAGGTGCCTACAAGTCCCTGGGAGGCATTTGTTTTTTAGATGACTGTATACTCCAGTTTGAAGATTGGTCTAGACTTTGATCATGCAAAGTGATTCAAACCCTCCAGCCACCTTCCTCAGGGCACTCTGGACCTCGTTGCTTCTCAGGCTGTGAATGACGGGGCTCAACAGGGGGCTCACCACACAGAAGAGCACAGAGACCAGGGTGTCTGTGTCCAGCCTTCTCTGGGCCTGTCATAGTGGAAGTTGGCTGTTCCATAGAAGACCACCACGACAGTGAGGGGGGACGCACAGGTGGAGAAGCCTTCCTCCTGCCCTGGGCAGAGGGAATCCCCAGGATGGCCGCCATGATGAGTGTGTAGGAGCCTGCAGTGAAGACGCAGGGGCTCAGGCCCATATTGGCACTGACAACGTGGAGCACAGACTCGTTGACAGACGTGTCTGAGCAGGAGCGCTTCAGGAGCAATGGGGTGTCACAGAGAAAGTGGCTGAACTGGTGGGGCCCACACAGAGTGAGTGTGATGGCCAAAACCATGTGTGTGACCAAATTCAGTAGCCCACACAGCCAGGACCCAGTCAGCAGTCCAACACAGACCTTCACACTCATGATGACTGGGTACTGAGGAGGACGGCAGGTGGCCACACAGCAGTCATACTGGCAACACAACCAGTAAGACACCTTCTGTGTCAGCACTTGTCACCAAGAAGAAGATCTGGGAAAGGTAGCCCTCATAAAGAATGGCCTTCTTCTCCCAGAAGAAGTTCACCAGCAGTACTGGGAGTGTGGTGGATGTGTATCAGACGTCCAAGAAGCTCAAATTGCTGAGGCAAATGTACATTGGAGTGTGGAGAGCAGGACTGACCCTGGTGGCCACTATTATGAGCATGTTCCCCAGGAGAGTGGTCAGGTAAATGACCAGAAGGAGCAAAAAGAACCAGCCCTATAGGTTGGAGTGGTTGGAAAATCTCAAGAAGATGAATTCAGTGACAAATGATTGATTGCTTATTTCCAATGTTGTCATAGCTACAAAACAGAGAAAAAGAGACCATGATGAGAATGGACTCTGAGCACCCCAAACAGGCTTGTTAATCTGCAGCAACATGGCAAATAATATCGAATGAAAAAGCAGCCTGGAAAATGATAACCTGTGGGACAGGTCTCAGCGAATCAGACCCATGGAGCCGCACACATTTGCAGGGGTGATGATGGGTGGGAGTAACCAGAGAATTGCTAGAAGCCAACAGAAAGCCATTCGACCTCATCATGGTGTGAAGTCATTTCTCACTGTCTCAGTAATCTCTGTCTCCTGTTGTCCTTTTATGTAAACATAGGATTTTTGGAGAAGTTCATTTTCATTGCAAATGTTAAGAAAAAAATTTACAAAGCAGAGTCATCATCTGCAGAAGCAGTCGGTGTTGCCTTCATTGTTTTCCAATGTAGAGTTTTTCTCATTTTACATCAATCTTGATCTCTGTGTTCGGAAAGGCAGAAGTTAACTATTCCTGTACAATGCTAAAATTATCAGGGCCAGAGCAAAATAGAGGAAAGAAGTTGATGAAGTGGGGTTGGACTGGCTATCTTAAGTATACAGGGAAGATCAGTGGAGTAGAAGAAGAATTAGAGGGCATAGAGGTTTGTGAAGCGAGGGAATGTTAAAGGTCTTAACGCAGATCATTTTATGTGCACATAGAAGTCTACCACAGGGGATTTAACCTGTATGTATATGTAGAATGCACCAGTCAGAAATTAAAAGATAAATGACCCAAAGAAAGTTCAGTACAGGAATGAGAATGCGGGCGGGAAGGGGAGGGAGATGGGGGGGTGGTGACTGAATGGAGTAAATCAGATTCCATGCACGTAGGATCTTTTCCAAATCAACCCAACTTCTATGTATAACTATTATGCTCTAATAAAAAATTTGAGAAGATGACATGATCCTATCAGCAAAGAGTGAGATTTGAATTCTTCATGACCTATTTGTATACCTTTAATTTCTCTCTTTTGTCCAATGGCTCTGGCAATTTCAAGGATGAAGTTTGAATAGAAGTGGTGAAAGAGGGGGCACCCTGAATTCTTCCAGTTTTTAGAGTGAATGCTTTCACCCTTTCTCCACTTAGAATGATGCTGCCTTGGGTTTAGCATAGATAGCTTTTACAATGCTTTTACAAAGTTCCTTCTGTCCCTAGTGTTTCTACTGTTTTGACAGGTAGAGGTGCTATATTTTGTTAAATGCTTTTTCTGCATCTATTGAGATGATCAATAAACTTACATCTCTCTTAAATAAACTTAATCTCTCCCCTTTGGCTAAACATTCAGATCATCTCCAGTCCTATAAATATTTTAATGAACATTTTTCTACATAAATATATGTGACCATTTCGAATTATCTCTTCAGAATAAAATTTAAGTCTGACATAAATGAATTTGTTGTGCAGTTTCTATTTAAAAGTAGCTCATGGGAGACATCATATTAAGTGAAATAAGCAAAACACTTAAAGAGAAATAGCAATTTTTCACTTCTTAGTGGAAGCTAAAAAGTTGATCTCAGAGAAGTAGGGAGTAGAGCGGTGGTTATTGAAGCCTGGGAGAGAATCACAAAAATCATTGTGAGTCTGATTTCTCAAAGACGCATGTGAAGGACTGCCTGAAACATGCCCTCTGAGTATGGTCTTTAAAAAAAAATAAGAGTGGACTTCTAACAGGGTCCTCAAAAAATCTCTCTTCTCTTCTCAGTGGGCAGCAGGAGGTTCATGGGTCTGGCTGCCTAGGAGCTACCTGTGGTGTGCAAATGGGCAGGACCAGGAAGGCTGGAGAAATCTCACTAATCACTAGTACATAGCATTCTAGGTGAGCCAGGCTGGAAACAGGCCATCCAGAAGGAAATGGCTTGAGCTCTGAAAATGACAGAATCTGTGGATTTAGAAAACGGTTGTGGGTCCAATTCACTCATAAAACCTACTCCCTGGGTCAGTCCACGGTTGCCACAGTTACCACAGGCCTGACCAGAACAACCCAAAGGGGGAGATGCACTCTGGCCTCCTGGCTTTGAGGTTGGGTCTGGGGCCAGCTGACCCATTGCTGCCGGCCTGAGATGAGGAGAAACACTGAGGTGGAAGGGAACAAGGGGGGAAGCGTCCCAAGCTCATGGCAGCCAGAAGGTTGGGGAGGGGGAGGGGACAGGAGGAGACAGTTCACAGGGGACAAGATGTGATTCCCCAGGGTATGTCCCCGGCCACACTCCACCTGCCCACACTCCTCTCAGTACAGTGGGCCTTTCAGATAATTAACCCACAAAATGGATGGATCCACAGATTAGGTCACAAGTCTCACAGTCTAATCATTTCACATCTGAACACTGCTACTTTGGCTGACCCTGAGCTTTTGGTGGGGGGATACCTTATTTCTTAGCCATAATAGTCCCTACAGTCCATGTGCTTTTTTTAGAATACCTTCATGTAGTCTGGGAGAGTAATCGGGTGCCAAAACAAGATTAAAAGGAAATATCTTGTAACTGAAGATGTGACATTTGGAGCTTGGGGAAAAGCTCTGAAGAGGAGCCCTGGGTGGAGCACTTTAAAATCCTGGTGACGAGGACACAAGAAGGCATCTGGTCTGTGGTTTAGCTGAGTGGCAGTGGGATCACTCATTAAAACATAAAAAAATGAGAAGGAGCATGTCTTGGGAGAGGAAAGGAGGAAAGGATGTTGGGCCTGGAGTCTGGGTACCTGCGTGGTCTCCCCAAGGAGATTCTAGGAGGCAGCGGGACAGGTTCCAAGGAGATAGGCCTGGGAGTCATGGCTTAGAGTGACTGTGGAAGTCACAGGTGCTCATAAAGCCAAAAGAGAGCAGTGTGAGGAGAGAAGGCCTGATGGACTGTGCGGAAAAGAAGGTGTCCAGATGGAGGCTCACCAGCTATCAGCAATCATTCTGCACCACAGTGTTAAAGCTCTGCTCTCTATACTAGGTTTTCTGCACCCCAGTCTAAAACTTCTGCTCTCTATAACAGTCCTTCTGCACCCCAGTCTACAACCTCTGCTCCCTGCAACAATCCTTCTCCATCCCAGTCTCCACGTTCTGCTCTCCGGAACACTCTTTCTGCACCCCAGTCTCGAACATCTGCTCTCTGCAACAGTCCTTCTGCACCTCAGTCTGAAAACTCTGCTCTCTGCAAAAATCATTCTACACCCCAGTCTCCAACCTCTGCTCCATGCAAGAAAACTTCTGCACCCCATTCTCCAAGTTCTGCTCTCTGAAAGAGTCCTTCTGCACCTCACTCTAGAACATCTGCTCTCTGCAACAGTCCTTCTGCACCTAATGCTGAAAACTCTGCTCTCTGCAACAATCATTCTGCAACCCAGACTCCAACCTCAGCTCTCTGTCCTTCTGCACCTCAGTCTCCAAACTGTGATCTCCATAATATCCTTCTGCACACCAGTCTCCAAAATCTGCTCTCTGTAACAGTCATTCTGCACCCCAGTCTCCAACCTCTGCTCTCTGTAACGGTTCTTCTGCACCCCAGTCTCCAACCTCTGCTCTCTGTAACAGTCCTTCTATACCTAAGACTTCAAACTGTGCTCTCTGTAACGGTCCTTCTGCACCCCAGTCTCCAAACTCTGCTTTGTGTATCAGTCATTCCGCAACCCAGAATCCAACCTCTGCTCTCTGTAACAGTCCTTCTGGACCTAAGTCTCCAACCTCTGCTCTCTGTAACAGTCCTTCTGCACCCCAGTCCCAAATATATGCTCTCTGCAACATTTCTTCTGCACCCAAGTATCCAACCTATGCTCTCTGTAACTGTCCTTCTGCACCCCAGTATCCAACCTCTGCTCTCTGTAAGATCCTTCTGCACCTCAGTCTCCAACCTCTGCTCTCTGAAACGATACTTCTGAACCCCAATCTTCAAACTCTGCTCTTTGTAACAGGCCTTCTGCATCTCAGTCTCTAACCTCTGCTCTTTGTAAAAATCTTTCTGCAACTCAGTTTCCAACCTCTGGTCTCTGTAACAGTCCTTCAGCACCCTAGTCTCCAAATCTGCTCTCTGTAACAATACTTCTGCACCTCTGTATACAACGTCTGCTTTTTGTAATAGTCCTTCTGCACCCCAGTCTCCCACATCTGATCTCTGCAACGGTCCTTCTGCTCCCCAGTCTCCAAACTCTGCTCTCTGTAACAGTCCTTAGTATGGAAGTCTCCAACCTCTTCTCTCTATAACGGTTCTTCTGTACCCAAATTTCCAACCTCTGCTGTCTGTAACAGTCCTTCTAAGCCTCAGTCTGAAACTTCTGCTCTCTGCAACTATCCTTCTAAACAGTCTCCAAACTCTGCCATCAGTAACAATCCTTCTGCACCCCAGTCTCCAACATTGCTCTCTGTAACATGTTTTCTGCAACCCAGTCTCTAAACTCTGCTCTCTGTAACAGGCATTCTGCACTCCAGTCTTCAACCTCTGCTTTCTGCAAAAGTCCTTCTACACCCCAGTCTCCAACCTCTGTTCTCTGCAACAATCCTTCTGCATCCCAGTCTCCAATGTCTGCTCTCTGTAAGATCCTTCTGCACACCGTTATCCAAACTTTGCTCTCTGTAACAGTCATTCTGCACCTCAGTCTCCAACCTCATCACTCTGCAACGGCACTTGTGCACCCCAGTATCCAACCTCTGTTTTCTGCAGCTGTTCTTCTGCACCCAAGGCTACCCACTCTGCTCTCAGTAACAGTCCTTCAGCACCCCAGTCTCCAAACTCTACTTTCAGTATCAGTTATTCTGCACCCCAGTCTAAAACCTCTGCTCTCTGTAACAGTAATTCTTCACCTCAGTCTCCAAGGTCTGCTCTCTGCAACAGTCCTTTTACACCCCAGTCTCCATCCTCTGCTCTCTGCTACAGTCCTTCTGCACCCCAGTCTCCAACCTCTTCTCTCTGCAACATTTCATCTGCACCCCAGTCTTCAACATGTGCTCTCTGAAACAACCTACTGAACCCCGGTCCTCAAACTCTGTTCTCTGTAGCGATCCTTCTGCACCTCAGTCTTCAACCTCTGCTCCCTGCAATGATCCTTATGCACCCTAGTCTTCCACATCTGGTCTCTGCAATGGTCTTTCTGCACCCCAGTCTCCAAACTGTGCTCTCTGTAACAGTCCTTCTGTTCGGCAATCTACAACCTCTTCTCTCTATAACGGTCCTTCTGCACCCCAATTTTCAACCTCTGATCTCTGTAACAGTCCTTCTAAGCCTCAATCTGAAACTTCTGCTCTCTCCGACTATCCTTCTAAACCCCAGTTTCCAACATCTACTTTCTGTAACAGGTTTTCTGCAACCCAGTCTCCAAACTCTGCTCTCTGTAACAGGCCTTCTGCACCCCAGTCTCCAACCTCTGCTCTCTGAAAAAGTCCTTCTACATCCCAGTCTTAAACCTCTGCTCTCTGCAACAATCCTTCTGCATCCTAGTCTCCAACTTCTGCTCTCTGTAAGATCATTCTGCACCCCGTTCTCCAATCTTTGCTCTCTGTAACAATCATTCTCTACTTCAGTCTCCAAGCTTATCTCTCTACAATGGCCCGTGTGCACCCCAGTATCCAATCTCTTCTCCCTCAAACGATCCTTCTTCACCTCAGTCTCCGAACTCTGCTCTTTGCAACAGTCCTTCTGGACCCCAGTCTCCAACCTCTGCTCTCTGTAACAATCCTTCTGCACCTCAGTCTAAAACCTCTTCTCTCTGCAACGGCTTTTCTGCACCCCAGTCTCCACACTCTGTTCTCTGCAACAGTCCTTCTGCACCCCGGTCTCCAAAATTTGCTCTCTGTAAAAGTTCTTCTCTACTGCAGTCTCCAAACTCTGCTCCTTGTAACGGTCCTTCTGAACCCCAGTCTCCAACCTCTGCTTTGTGTATCAGTTCTTCTGTACCCCAGTCTCCAATCTCTGCTCTCTGTATCAGTCTTTTTGCACCTCAGTCTCCAACCTCTGTTATCTGCAGCAGTCTTTTTACACCCCAGGAACCAAACTCTATTCTGTGTAACGATCCTTCTGGACCATAGTTTCCAAACTCTGCTCTCTTCAACGATCCTTCTGCACCCCAGCATCCAACCTCTGCTCTCTGTATCAGTCCTTCTGCACCACATTCTCCAAACTCTGCTCTCTGCATCAGTCTTTATGCACCCAAGTCTCCAAACTCTGTTCTCTGCAACATTTCTTCTGCACCCCAGTCTCCAACCATACCTCTCTGTAACTGTCCTTCTGCAACTCAGTCTCCAACCTCTGCTCTCTGAAACAGTTTTTCTGCACAACAGTCTCCAACCTCTGCTCTCTGCAAAAATCATTCTGCACCCCAGTCTCCAAACTCTGCTCTCTGCAACAGTCCTTCTGCACCCCATACTCCAAGCTCTGCTCTCTGTAACAGTCCTTCTGCACATCAGAGTCCAAAATCTGTTCTCTGTAAAATCCTTCTGCAACTCAGTCTCCAACCTCTGCTCTCTGCAATGATCCCTCGGCACCACAGTCTTTAACCTCTGCTCTCTGTAACAGTTCTTCTGAACCCCAATCTCCAAGCTCTGCTCTCTTTAACACTTTTTCTGAACCCCAATCTCCATCCTCTGCTCTCTGTAAGAATCCGTTGACAACCCAGTCTCCAACCTCTCCTCTCTGTAAAAGTCTTTTTGCACCTCAGTATTCAACCTCTGCAATCTGTAACGGTCCTGTTGCACCCCAGTCTCCAACCTCTACTCTCTGAAACGATCCTTCTGCATCTCAGTCTCCAACCTCTGCTCTCTGTAACAGTCATTCTGCACCATAGTCTCCAACATCTGCCCTCTGCAACAATTCTTCTTCTCCCCAAGCTCCAAGCTCTGCTCTCTGCAACGGTTTTTCTGCACCCAGTTTTCAACCTCTGCTCTCTGTAACAGTCCTTCTTCACCTCATTCTCCAAACTCTGCTCTCTGTAACGATCCATCGGCAACTCAGTCTCCAACCTCTGCTCTCTGTAACGATCCATGGACAACTCAGTCTCCAACCTCTGCTCTCTGTAACAGTCCTTCTGCACCCTAGTCTCCAACATCTGCTCTCTGAAAGGATCCTTATTCTAACCAGTCTCCAACCTCTGCTCTCTGTAACATTCCTTCTGCACCCTAGTCTCCAACATCTGCTCTCTGATAGGATCCTTCTTCTACCCAGTCTACAACCTCTGCTCTCTGTAACAGTCTTTTTGTATCATAGTCTCTAACCTCTTCTCTTTGTAACAGTCCTTCTGCTCCCCAATTGCCAGCATCTGCTTAATGTAACAGTCTTTCTGCACCCCAGTCTCCAAACTTTTCTCTCTTCAACGATTCTTCTGCACCTCAGACTCCAACCTCTGCTCTCTGCAACAGTCCTTCTGCACCCTAGTCTCCAGACTCTGCTCTCTGGAAGATCATTGTTTATCCCAGTCTCCAAACTCTGCTCTTTGTAGCAGTTCTTCTGCACCCCAGTATTCAAACTCTGCTCACTTTAAAAGTCCTTCTGCACCTCAGTCTCCAACCTTTGCTCTCTGTGATGGTCCTTCTGCACTTCAGGCTCCAACTTCTGTTCTCTGTCACAATCCTTCTTCACCTCAGTTACCAAACTGTGACCTCTGCAATTGTCCTTCTGCACCACAGTCTCCAACCTCTGCTCTCTGTAACAGTCCTGCTGTCCATGGGTCTACAACCTCTGCTCTTTGTAAGATTCTTTGCAACCTTGTCTAAAAACTCTGCTCTCTGTAGAAGTTCTTCTGCACCCCAGTCTCCAACCGCTGCTCTCTGTAACAGGCCTTCTGTCCCGCAGACTCCAACCTCTGCTACCTGTAATGGTCTTTCTGCACCCCAGTCTCCAACCTCTGCTCTCTGTAACAATCCTTCTGTACCCCAGTCTCCTACCTCTGATCTCTGCAATTATTCTTTTGCACCCCAGTCTCCAACATGTGCTCTCTGAAGAAGTCTTTCTGCAACCCAGTCTTCAATATCTGCAGTCTGCAACAGTCTACCTGAAGCTCAGTGTGAAAATTCTGCTCTCTGCAATGATCTTTGTGCACACCAGTCTCCCAAATCTGCTTTCTGTAACAGTCCTTCTGCACCTCAGTCTCCAAAATCCTCTCTCTGTAACAGTGTTTCTGAACCCCAGCCTCCAACCTCTGCTCTCTGTAACATCCTTTCGCACCCCAGGTTCCAAATGTGCTCTCTGTAACATTCCTTCTGCTCCCCAGAATCCAACCTCTGCTCTCTGTAACAGTCCTTCTGCTCACCAGTCTCCAACCTCTGCTCTCTGTAACAGTCTTTCTTCTCTCCAGTCTTCAACTTCTGCTCTCTGTAACAGTCCTTCTGCACCTCAGTCTCCAAACTCTGCTCTCTGTTACAGTCCTACTGCACCCAAGTCTCAAAACCTTGCTTTCTACAACAGTCCTTCTACACCCCATTCTCCAAACTCTGCTATCTTCAACAGTCCTTCTGCAACCCAGTCTCCAAACTCTGATATCTGCAACAGTCCTTCTGCACCCTGGTCTCCAACCTCTACTCTCTGTAACAATCCTTCTGCACCTCAGTCTCCAAACACTGCTCTCTACAACGGTCCTTCTGAACCTCAGTCTCTAAACTCTACTCTCTATAACAGTCCTTCTGCACCTCAGTCTCCAACATATTCTCTCAGTAAGATCCTTCTGCAACCCAGTTTGTAAACCCTGCCCTTTTGAACAGTCCTTCTGCACACCTTCTCCAACCTCTGTTCTCTGTAACAGTCCTTCTGCATGCCAGTGTCAAACCTCTGCTCGCTACAACGATCCTTCTAAACGACAGTCTCCAACCTCTGCTCTCTGCAACAGTCCTTCTGAACCCCAGTCTCCAATATCTGCTCTCTGCAACAGTCCTTCTGCACCTCATTCTGAAAACTGTTCTCTGCAATGGTCATTCTGCACACCAGTCTCCAACCTCTTCTCTCTATAGCAGTCCTGCTGTACCACAGTCTCGAAAATCTTCTCTCTGTAAGATCCTTCTGCAACCCTGTCTCCAACTCTGCTGTTTGTAACAGTCCATATGCACCCCAGTCTTCAACCTCTGCTCTGTGTAACAGGCCTTTTGCACTTCATTCTCCAACCTCTGCTGTCTGCATCAGTCCTTCTACACTAGAGTCTCCAAACTCTGCTTTATGTATCAGTCCATCTGCACCCCAATCTCCAACCTCTGCTCTCTGTAACAGTCCTTCTGCACCTCAGTCTACAAACTCTGCTCTCTGCAACAGTCCTTCTTCAACCCAGTCTCCAACATCTGCTCTCCGCAAAAGTCCTTCTGCAGCAAAGTCTCCAAACTCTTCCTCTGTAACAGTCCTACTGAAAGGCAGTCTCCAACCTCTACTCTCTGCAACAGTGCTTCTGCACGCAAATCTCAAACCTGTGCTCTCTGCAACAGTTCTTCTACACCCCATGTCCAGACGCTGCTCTCTGCAGCAGTTCCTGTTCAACGCAGTCTCCAACCTCCGCTCTCTATAACGATCCTTCTGTAGCTCATTCTCCAAACTCTACTCTCTGTAAAATACTTCTGCACCCCTTCTCCAAACTCTGCTCTCCGTAACAGGACTTCTTCACCTCATTCTCTGACATCTTTTCTCTATAACAATCCTTCTGCACCACAGTCTCCAACCTCTGCTCTCTACAACGATACTTCTGCACCTCAATCTCCAACCTCTGCTCTCTGCAACAGTCCTTCTGCACCCCAGTCTCCAACATGTACTCTCTGCAATAGTCCTTCTGCACGTAAGTCTGAAAACTCTGTTCTCTGCAAAGATCTTTCTGCACCCTAGTCTCCAACCTCTGCTCTCTGTAACAGTCCTGCTGCACCTTGGTCTACAACCTCTGCTTTCTGTAAGATCGTTGAGCAACCTTGTCTAAAAACTCTGCTCTCTGTAACAGTTCTTCTGCACCCCAGTCTCCAACCTCGGCTCTCGGTAACAGTCCTTTTGCACCTCAGTGTCCAAAGTCTGCTCTCAACAACGACTCTTCTGCAACTCAGTCTCCAAACTCTACTCTCTGTAACAGTCCTTCTGCACCCCAGTCTCCAACCTCTTCTCTCTATATCAGTCCTTCTGCACCTCAGTCTTCAACCTCTGCTCTCTGCAAAAGTCCTTTTAAACCCCATTCTCTAACCTCTGTTCTCGGCAACAGTCCTTCTAAACCACAGTCTCCAAACTCTGCTCTCTGCAACAGTCCTTCTGTACCCTAGTCTCCAACGTATGCTCTCTGTAACGGTCCTTCTGTACTGCAGTCTCCAAACTCTGCTCTCTCTAGCGGTCCTTCTGCACCCAAGTCTCCAACCTCTGCTCTCTGTAACCTTCCTTCTTCACCTCAGTCTCCAACCTGTGCTATTTGTGACAGTTCTTCTGCACCCAAGTCTCCAACATTTGCTCTCTGTAAAAATCATTCTGCACCTCAGTCTTCATCCTCTACTCTCTGTAACAGTCGTTCTGCACCTCAGTCTCCAACCTCTGCTCTGTGTAAGATCTTTCTGTAACCCAGTCTCCAAACTCTTTCCTCTGTAACAATCCTACTCCACCCTTTCTCTAAACTCTTCTCTCTGTAACAGGCCTTCTGCACCCCAGTATCCAAACTCTGTTCTCTGTAACAGTCCTTCTGCACCCATGTCTCCAAAAAGTGCTCTTCACAACAGTCATCTGCACCTCAGTCTGAAAACTCTGTGATCTGTAATGATCTTTCTGCACCCCAGTCTCCAAACTCTGCTCTTTCTAACAGTCCTGCTGCACCTCAGTCACAAAACTCTGCTCTCTTTAAGATCCTTCTGCAACCCTGTCTCCAAACTCTGTTCTCTGTAACAGTCCTTCTGCACCTCAGACTCCAACCTCTGTTTTCTGTAACAGGCCTTTTGAACCCACATCTACAACCTCTACTCTCTGTAACATTCCTTCTGCACCTCAGTCTACAACCTCTGCTCTCTGCAACAGTCTACTGCACCTCAGTATCCAAGCTCTGATCTCTGAAACGATTTTTGTGCACCTCAGTCTCCAAACTCTACTCTCTATAACAGACCTTCTGCACTACAGTCTCCAACCTCTTCTCTCTGCAACAGTCCATTTGCACCCCAGTCTTCAAACTCTGCTTTTTGTAAGATCCATCTGAACCCTAGTATCCAACCTCTGCTCTCTGTAACAGTCCTTCTGTACTCCAGTCTCCAAACTCTGCTCTTTGTAACATTCCTTTTGCCCCTCAGTCTCCAACCTCTGCTCTCTGCAACAGTCCCTCTGCACTCCAGTCTTCAACATCTGCTCGCTGCAACAGTAATTCTACACGCTAGTTTCCAGCCTCTGCTCTCTGCAACAGTCCTTCTGCACCCCAGTCTCCAAACTCTGCTCTCTGCAACGATCTTTTTAGACCCCAGTCTCCAACCTCTGCTCTCTGCAACAGTCCTTATGCACCCCAGTTTTCAACCTAAGCACTGTGTAACAGTATTTCTATTCCGCAGTCTCAAAACTCTGGTATCTGTAACATTTTTTCTGCTCCCCAATTTCAAACCTCTAGGTTCTGTAACAGTGTTTCTGCACCTCAGTCTCCAAACTCTGCTCTCTGTAGCAGGCCTTCTGCACACCAGTCTTCAAAATCTGCTCTATTCAAGGATCCTTCTGCACACCAGTCTTCAATCTCTGCTCTCTGCATTGAACCTACTGCACCACAGTCTTTAACCTCTGATCTCTGCAACAGTCCTTCTGCACCACAGTCCCCAACCTCTGCTCTCTGTAACAGTCCTTCTGCACCCCATTCTTCAAACTCTGCTCTTTTTAAGAGTCTTTCTGCACATCAGATTCCAAACTCTGCTCTCTGCAACAGTCCTTTTGCACATCATGTCCAACCTCTACTCTCTGCAAAAGTCCTTCTGAACCCCAGTCTCCAAACTCTTGTCTCTGCAACGATCCTTTTGGACCCCAGTCTCCAACCTCTGCTCTCTGTAACAAACCTTCTGTACCACAGTCTCCTAACTATGCTCTCTGCAAGATCCTTCTGCACTCCAGTTTCCAAACTCTGCTCTCTGTAACATTCTTTCTCCAACCCAGTCACCAACCTCTGTCCTCTGCAACAGTCCTTCTGCTCCCCAGTCTTGAACATCTGCTCTCTGTAACAGTCCATCTGTACAGCAGTCTCCAACCTCTGTTTTTCCTAACGGTCTTTCTACACCCCAGTCTCCAACCTCTGCTTTCTGTATAAGTCTGTCTGAACCCCAGTCTCCAACATCTGTTCTCTGTATCTATACTTCTGCACCTCAGTCTCCAACCTGTTCTCTATGTAAGAGTCCTTCTGCACCCCAGTCTCCAACATCTGCTCTGGATAACTGTCCTATACCACAGTCTCGAAAAACTGCTCTCCTTAAAAGTCCTTCTGCACCCCAATTTCAAAACTCTGCATCCTGTAACAGTCCTTCTGCACCTGAGTCTCCAAACTCTGCTCTCTGTAACGGTTCTTCTACACCCCAGTCTCCAAACTCTGCTTTCTGTATCAGTCTTTCTGAACCCCAGTCTCTAAACTCTGTTCTCTGTATCTATCCTTCTGCACCTCAGTCTCCAACCTCTTCTGTATGCAACAGTCCTTCTATACTGCAGTCTTCAAACTCTCCTCTCTGTAAAGGTCTTTCTGCAGCACAGACTCCAAACTCTGCTTTCTGTGTCAGTACTTCTGCACCCTTGTCTCCAAACTCTGCTCTCTGTAAAGGTCTTTCTGCAGCACAGACTCCAAACTCTGCTTTCTGTATCAGTCTTTCTGCACCCTTGTCTCCAAATTCTGCTCTCTCTAAGAGTCTTCTGCACCTCAGTATCCAACCTCTGCTCTCTGCAACAGTCCTTCTGCACCCAAATCTGCAAACTCTCCTCTCTGTAACAATCCTTCTGCCCCTCAGTCTCCAACTTCTGCTCTATGTAACAAGACTTCTGCATGCAAAGTCTCCAAATTCTGCTCTCCGCAACAGTCCTTCTGCACTCCAGTCTCCAAACTCTGCTCTCTGCAAAAGTCCTTCTGCACCCCAGTCACCAAACTCTGCTCTCTGCAAAAGTCCTTCTTCATCCCAGTCTCCAAACTCTGCTCTCGTCAACAGTCCTTCTGCACCAAATTATCCAACCTCTGCTCTCTGTAAGATCCTTCTGCACTCCAGTATCCAAACTCTGCTCTCTGTAACATTCCTTCTCCACCCCATTCTTTAACCTCTGCTTTCTGCAAATGTCCTGAAACACCCCAGTCTCCAACCTCTGTCCTCTTCAACAGTCCTTCTGCTCCCCAGTCTCCAAAATCTGCTCTCTGTAACAGTCCTTCTCTACCGCAGTCTCCAACTTCTGCTCTCTGTAACAGTCCATCTGCACGTCAGTATGACACCACTGCTCTCTGCACGATCCTTCTGCACCCCAGTGTCCAACCACAGCTCTCTGTAACAGTCGACCTTCACCTCAGTATCCAAACTCAGCTCTCTGTAGGATCCTTCTAAAATCCAGTCTCAAAACTCTGCTCTCTGTATCTATCTTTCTGCACCTCAGTCTCTAACCTCTGCTCTCTGTAACAGTCCAACTTCACCTCAGTCTGACAATTCTGCTCTCTGCACTATTTTTCTGCACCCCAGTCTTCAGACACTGCTCTCTGTAACAGTCCGCCTGCACCTCAGTCTTCAACCCAACCTCTGCTCTCTGTAAGATCCTTCAGGAACTCAGTCTCGAAACTCTGCTCTCTATAACAGTCCTTCTGAACCCCAGTCTCCAACCTCTCCTCTCTGAAACACACCTTCTGCAAGCCAGTCTCCAAACTCCCTCTCTGTAGCAGGCCTTCTGCACCCCAGTCTTCAACCTCTACTCTCTGCAATGATCCTTCTGCACCCCAGTCTCCAACCTCTGCTCTCGGCAACATTTTTTCTGCAGCCCAGTCTCCATCCTCTGCTCTCTGCAATATTCCTTCTGCACCCCAGTCTCCAACCTCTGCTCTCTGCAACAATCCTTCTGCACCCCAGTCTCCAAAGTCTGCTCTCTGTAACAATCCTTCTGCACCTCAGTCTGCAAACTCTGTTCTCTGCAACGGTCCTTCTGCACCTCAGTCTCCAACCTCTACTTTCTGTAACAGTCCTTCGTCACTTCACTCTCCAAACTCTGCTCTCTGTAGGATCCGTCTAAAACCCAATCTCAAACCTCTGCTCTCTGCATCTATTTTTCTGCACCTCAATGTCCAACCTCTGCTCTCTGTTCCAGTTTTTCTATACCGCAGTCTCCAAACTCTGGTCTCTGTTAAGGTGCTTCTGCACGCCAATTTCCAAACACTTCTTTCTGTAAGAGTCCTTCTGCACGTCAGTCTTTAAACTCTGCTCTCTGTAACAGTCCTTCTACACCTCAGTCTCCAACCTCTGCTCTCTTTAACAGTCCTTCTGCACCTCAGTCTGACACCTCTGCTCTCTGCACGATCATTCTGCACCCCAGTCTCAAAACACTGTTCTCTATATCAGTCCTTCTGAACATCAGTCTCAGAACTCTGCTCTCTGTATCTATCTTTCTGCACCTCAGGCTCCAACCTGTGCTCTCTGTAACATTGTTTTACACCACAGTCTCTAACCTCTGCTCTTTGTAACAGTTTTTCTACACCTCGGTCTCCAACCTCTGCTCTCTGTAACAGTCCTTCTGCAACTCAGTCTGACACTTCTCCTCTCTGCATGGTCCTTCTGCACCTCAGTTTCCAACCACTCGTCTCTGTAACAGTACTTCTACACCTCAGTCTCCAAACTCTGCTCTCTGTAACAGTCCTCCTGAACCTCAGTCTGACACCTCTCCTCTCTGCATGGTCCTTCTGCACCTCAGTCTCCAACCACTGGTCTCCGTAACAGTTTACAAGCACCTCAGTCTCCAACCTCTTCTCTCGGTAAGATCCTTCAGCAACCCAGTCTCCAAACTCTGCTCCCTATAACAGTGGTTCTACACCCCAGTCTTCAACCTCTCCTCTCTGTTACAGGCCGTCTGGACGCCAGTCTCCCAACTCTGCTCTTTGTAGCAGGCCTTCTGCACCCCAGTCTCCATAATGTGCTCTCTGCAATGATCCTACTGCACCCCAGTCTCCAACCTCTGATCTCTGCAATAATCCATCTGCACCTCAGTCTCCAAATTCTGATCTCTGTAAGATGCTTCTGCACCCCTGTATCCAACCTTTACTCTCTATAACAGTCCTTCTGCACCCGAGTCTCCAACCTCTGCTCTCTGTAACAGGACTTCCGCACCTCAGTCTCAAACCTCTGCTCTCTGCAACAGTCCTTTTCCACTCTAGTCTAAAACCTCTGGTTTCTACAACAGTCCTTCTGCACACTATTTACCAACATCTGATCTCTGCAACAGTCCTTCTGCACCTCAGTCTTCCAACTCTGCTCTCTGTAGGATCCTTCTGCAACCCAGTCTTTAAATTCTGCACTTTGTACCTGTCCTTCTGCACAACAGTCTCCAACTTCTGCTCTCTGTAACAGGACTTCTGCAACCCAGTCTCCAACCTCTGCTCTTTGTAACAGGCTTTCTGCACCCCAGTCTCCAACCTCTTCTCTCTGAAACGATTCTTCTCCAACCCAGTCTCCAACATCTGCTGTCTGCAACAGTCGTTTTGAACCCCAGTCTCCAAACTCTGCTCTCTGTAAGATCCATCTGAACCCCAGTCTCCAATCTATGCTCTCTGTAAGAGTCCTTCTACACCCAAGTCTCCAAACTCTGCTCTCTGTAACAGTCCTTCTGCACCTCAGTCTCCAACCTCTGCTCTCTGTAACCTTAATTTTCAAACTCTGCTTCCTGTAACAGTTTTTCTGCACCTGAGTCTCCAAACTCTGCTCTCTGTAACAGTCCTTCTACACCCCAGTCTCCAATCACTGCTCTCTGCAAAAGTCCACCTGTACCCCAGTCTGAAACCTCTGCTCTCCATGATTCATCTGCACCGCAGTCTCCAACCACTGCTCTTTGTAACAGTCCACCTGCAGCTCAGTCTGCAACCTCTGCTCTCTGTAAGATCCTTCAGCAAACCAGTCTCCAATACTGCTCTCTATAACAGTCCTTCTGTACCCTAGTCTCCAACGTCTCCTCTGTAACAGGCCTTCTGCATGAAAGTCTCCAAACTCTGCTCTATGCAACGATCATTCTGCACGTCTGTCTCCAATCTCTGCTCTCTGCAATGATCCTACTAAACCCCAGTCTCCAACCTCTCATCTCTGAAACAGACCTTCTGCACCTCAGTCTCCAAACTCTGCTCTCTGTAATAGGCCTTCTGCACCCCAGTCTCCAACCTCTTCTCTCTGCAAAGATTCTTCTCAACCCAAGTCTCCAACATCTGCTCTCTGCAACTGTCCTTTAGCACCCCAGACTGCAAACTCTGCTCTCTGTAACATCCATCTGAACCGCAGTCTCCATCCCCTGCTCTCTGTAACAGTCCTTCTGCACCCCAGTCTCCAAACGCTGCTCTCTGTAACAGTCCTTCCGCACCTCAGTCTCCAACCCCTGCTCTCTGTAACAATCCTTCTGCACCCCAGTCTCTAATATCTGCTCTCTGCAACAGTCCTTCTCCACCCCAGTCTCCAACATCTGCTCTCTACAACAGTCCTTCTGCACCCCAGTCACCAAACTCTGCTTTCTGAAACGAACCTTCTGGACCCGAGTCTCCAACATCTGCTCTCTGCAATAGTCCTTCTGCAATACAGTCTCCAAACTCTCCTCTCTGTAAGATCTTTCTGCACTCCAGTTTTCAAACTCTGCTCTCTGTAAAATTTCTTCTTCACCCCAGTCTCAAACCTCTCTCCTCTTCAACAGTCTTTCTACTCTCCAGTCTCCGAGATATGCTCTCAGTCACAGACCTTATGTACCGCAGTTTCAAAAATCTGCTCTCTGTAATGGTCCTTCTGCAACCCAGTCTCCAACCTCTGCTTTTTGAATCAGTCCTTCTGAACCCCAGTCTCCAACCTCTGCTCTTTGTATCTACCTTCTGCACGTTAGTCTTCAACCTGTGCTTTGTGTAACAGTCATTCTGCATCCCAGTCTCCAAACTCTGCTCTCTGTAACAGTCCTTCTATACCGCAGTCTCCAACCTCTGCTCTCTGTAACGATCCTTCTGCACACCAATTTCAAACCTCTGCTTTCTGTAACAGTCCTTCTGCACGTCAGTCTCTAAACTCTGCTCTCTGTAACAGTTCTGCTACACCTAAGTCTCTAAACTTTGCTCTCTTTAACAGTACTTCTGCACCTCAATCGGAAACCTCTGCTCTCCACGATTCCTCTGCACCCCAGTCTCCAACCACTGCTCTCTGTAACAGTCCACCTGCACCTCAGTCTCCAACATTTTCTCTCTGTAAGTTCCTTCAGCAAACCAGTCTCCAAACTCTGCTCTCTGTAACAGTTTTTCTGCACCTAAGTCTCAAACCTCTCCTCTCTGTAACAGGCCTTCTGCACCCCAGTCAATATAATCTGCTTTCTGAAACATTCCTTCTGCGCCCCAGTCTTCAACATCTGCTCTCTGCAACATTCCTTCTGCACCCCAGTCTCCAAACTGTGCTCTCTGTAAAAGTCTTTCTGCACCCCAGTCTCCAAACTCTGTTCTCTGTAACGATCCTTCTACACCTCAGTCTCAAACCTCTGCTCTCTGCAACGATCCTTCTGCACATAAGTCTCCAACCTCTGCTCACTGCAACAATCCTTCTTCACCCCAGTCTCAAACCTCTGCTCTCTGCAACAGTCCTTGTGAACCCTGTCTCCATCATCTGCTTTGTGCAACAGTTCTTCTGTACCTCAGTCTGAAAACTCCCCTCTCTGTAATCCTCCATCTGCAACCCAGTCTCCAACCTATGCTCTATGTAACAGTCCTTCTGTACCTCAATCTCCAATCTCTAATCTATGCAATACTCCTTCTGTGCACAAGTCTCTAACATCTGCTCTCTTAAACAGTCCTTTTAAAACTCAGTCTCCAACATCTGCTCTATGCAACAGTCCTTCTACACCCCAGTGTTTATACTCTGATCGCCCCAACAATTTTTCTGCACCCCAGTCTCCAAGCTCTGTTCTCTACATCAGTTCTTCTGCACCCCAGTCTCCAACCTCTGCTCTCTGAAACAGTTCTTCTGTACCACAGAATTCAACCTTTGTTTTCTGTAAGGGTCCTTATGCACCCCAGTATCCAACTCCTGCTTTCTGTATCAGTCGTTTTGAACCAACGTCACCAAACTCTGACCTATGTAACCGTCCTTCTGCAACTCAGTCTGCAAGCTCTGCTCTCTGCAACAGTCCTTCTGCACCCCAGTCTACATCCTCTGCTCTCTGCAACAGTTCTTTTGTACCCCAGTCTCCAACATCTGCTCTCTGCAACAGTCATTCTCCACCCTTGTCTCCAAACTTTGCTCTCTGTAACAGTCTTTCTGTACTGCATTCTACAACCTCTGCTCTCTGTAATGGTACTTCTGCACCCGAGTCTCCAACCTCTGCTTTCTTTGTCAATCCATCTGTATTCCAGTCTCCAACCTCTGCTCTGTATAACTGTCCTTCTGCACTATAGTCTCCAACCTCTGCTCTCTGTACAGTTCTTCTGGACCCCAATCTCCAACCTCTACTCTCTGCAACAGTCCTTCTACATCTCAGTCTAAAACCTCTGCTCTCTGCAAGAGTCCTTCTGCACCCCAGTCTTCAGCATCTGCTCTCTGTAACAATCCTTCTGCACCTAAGTCTCCAACCTCTGCTCTCTGCAAAGATCCTTCTGCACCACAGTCTGAAACCTCTGCTAGCTGCAACAGTCCTTGTGAACCCCAGTCTCCAACATCTGCTT
>NW_027522521.1:0-75850 GCF_052094955.1 Ictidomys tridecemlineatus | reverse complement strand
GACTGGGGTGTCCAGAACGGACTGTCTGCACCGCAGTCTCCAAACTCTGTTCTCTACATCGGTTCTTCTGCAACCCATACTCCAACCTCTGCTCTCTGTAACAGTCATTCTGTACCACAGTCTCCAACCTCTTTTCTCTGTAAGGGTCTTTAAGCACCCCAGTATCCAAACTGTGCTTTCTGTATCAGTCGTTTGAACCACAGTCTCCAAACTCTGCCCTCTGTAACCGTCTTTCTGAACCTCAGTCTGCAACCTCTGCTCTATGCAACAGTCCTTCTGCACCTCAGTTTCCAAACTTTGCTCTCTGTAACAGTCCTTCTGTACTGCATTCTCCAACCTCTGCTCTCTGTAAGGGTACTTCTGCACCCCAATTTCCAATCTCTGCTTTCTGTGTCAGTCCTTCTGCAACCCAGTCTCCAACCTCTGCTCTGCGTACCTGTCCTTCTGCACCTTAGTCTCCAGCCTCTGCTCTCTGCTACAGTTTTTCTGAACCTTAATCTCCAACCTCTACTCTCTGCAACAGTCCTTGTACATCCCGGTCTAAAAACTCTGCTCTCTGCATCAGTCCTTCTGCACCCCTGTCTCCAACCTCTGCTCTCTGTAACAATCCTTCTGCACCTCAGTCTCCAACTTCTGCTCTCTGCAACGGTACTTCTGCACCTCAGTCTCCAACTTCTACTCTCTGTAACAGTGCTTCTGCACCTCAGTCTCCATTCTCTGCTCTCTGTAAGATCCTTCTGCAACCCAGTCTTGAAACTCTGCTCTCTGTAAAAGTCCTGCATCACCCCAGTCTTCAAATTGTGCTCTCTGTAACAGGCTTTTTGCACTCCAGTCTCCAACCTCTGTACTCTGTATCAGTCCATGTGCACCCCAGTATCTAACGTCTGCTCACTGCAACGATCCTTCTGCAACCCAGTCTCCAAACTCTGCTCGCTGCAGCAGTCCTTGTGCAACCCAGTCTACAACATTTGCTCTCTGCAACATGTCTTCTGTACCTCAGTCTGTAAACTCTGCTGTCTGCAATAATCCTTCTGCACCCCTGTCTCCAACCTGTGCTCTCTGTAACAGTCCTTCTGCACCTTAGTCTCCAAACTCTGCTTTCTGCAGCACTCCTTCTGCATCCCAGTCTCCAACCTCTGCTCTCTGCAACATTCCTTCTGCTTCCCAGTATCAAACCTGTGCTCTCTGTAAAAGTCTATCTGTACCCCAGTCTCCAACCTGTGCTCTTTTTAACGATCCTTCTGCGCATCAGACTCTAACCTCCACTCTCTGCTACAGTCCTTCTGCACCTCAGTCTTTAAACTCTGCTTTCTGAAACAGTCCTTCTGCACTCAAGTCTCCAACCTCTGCTCTCCGCAACATTCCTTCTGCATCTCAGTCTCCAACCTCTGATCTCTGCAAAGATCCTCTGCACTCCAGTCTCAAACCTCTGCTCACTGCAACAGTCCTTGTGAACCCAAGTCTCCAACATCTGCTTACTGCAACAGTTCTTCTGTAACTCAGTCTGAAAACTGTGCTCTCTGCAACAGTCATTCTACACCTCAGTCTCCATACTCTGCTCGCCCCAACGATCCTTCTGCACCTCAGTCTCCAACGTCTGCTCTCTGAAATAGTCCTTCTACACCCCAGTCTCCTACATTTGCTCTCTGCAACAGTCCTACTACACCCTAGTCTCCATACTGTGCTCACTCCAACGATCCTTCTGCACCCAAGTCTCCAACCATTATTCTCTACATCAGTTCTTCTGCACCCCAGTCTCCAACCTCGGCTAACTGAAACAGTCCTTCTGTACCGCCTTCTCCAACCTCTTTTCTTTGTAAGGGTCCTTATGCACCCCAGTGTCCAAACTCTGCTTTCGGTATCAGTCGTTTTGCACCAGCGTCTTCAAACTCTTTCCTCTCTAACAGTCCTTCTGCAACACAGTCTGCAACCTCTACTCTCTGCACCAGTCCTTCTGCACCCCAGTCTCCATTCTCTACTTTCTGCAACAGTCCTTCTGCAACCCAGTCTCCAACATCTGCTCTCTGCAACAGTAATTCTCCACCCCAGTCTCCAACCTCTGCTCTCTGTAACAGTCCATCTGTACTGCATTCTCCAAACTCTGCTCTCAGTAAGGGAACTTCTGCACCCGAGTCTCCAACCTCTGCTTTCTGTATCAGTCCTTCTGCACCCCAGTCTCCAAACTGTGCTCTCTGTAACACTCCTTCTGCACTCCAGTATCCACCCTGTGATCTCTAAAACAATTCGTCTGGACATCAGTCTCAAACCTCTGCTCTCTACAACGATCCTTCTGCTCCTCAGTCTCTGAACTCTACTCTCTGTAAAAGTCCTTCTGCACCTCAGTCTCAAAACTCTGCACTCTGCAACGATCCTTCTGCACCCCAGTTTCCAAAATGTGCTTTCTGTAACAATCCTTATGCACCCCAGTCTTCGACCTCTGCTCTCTGTAACAGGTCTTCTGCACACCAGTCTCCAAATTCGGCTCTCTGTAACAGGCCTTCTGCACCCAAGTCTCCAACCTCTTCTCTCTGCAACGATCCTTCTGAACCTCAGTCTCCAACCTCTGCTCTCTGAAACAGTCCTTGTGCAACTAAGTCTGAAAACTCTGCTCTCTGCAAAAATCTTTCTGCACCCGAGTTTCCAACCTTTGCTCTCTATAACAGTCCTCCTTAACCTCAGTCCCCAAAATGCACTCTGTAGATCCTTCTGCAACCCAGTCTCAAAATTGTGCTATCTGCAACAGTCCTTCTGCACCCCAGTCTGCAAAAATCTGCTCTCAGTAACAGGCGTTCTGCACCCCGGTCTCAAATCTCTACTCTCTGTAACTGGCCTTTGCACCCCAGTCTCCAACCTCTTCTCTCTGCAGCGATCCGTCTTCACCTCAGTCTCCAAACTTGGCCCTCTGCAACAGTCCTTCTGCACCCCAGTCTTTAACCTCTGCTCTATGTAACAGTCCTTCTGCACCCCAGTCACTAAACTCTGCTCTCTGTAACAGTTCTTCTGCACCCCAGTAACCAAAATCTGCTCTGTTTAACGATCCTTCTGCACCTTAGATTCCAACCTCTGCTCTCTGCAATGATCCTTCTGCACCCCAGTCTCCAACCTCTGCTCTCTTTATTAGTCCTTTTATTAGTCCCAAGTCTCCTAACTCTGCTCTCTGCAACATTTCTTCTGCACCCCAGTCTCCAACCTGTGCTCTCTGTAACAGTCCTTCTGCACCCCAGTCTCCAGCCTCTGCTCTCTGCAACGATCCTTCTTCTCCCAGTCTGCAAACTCTGCTCTGTGTAAAAGACCTTTTGTATCGCAGTCTCCAACCTCTTCTCTTTGTAATGGTCCATCTTGTCCACAGTTGCCAAACTCTGCTTTCTGTAACAGTCCTTCTGCACCCCAGTCTCCAAACTCTTCTCTCTGCAACGATCCTTCTGTACCTCAGTGTCCAAACTCTGCTCTCTGTAAAAGTCCTTCTGCACCTCAGTCTCCATCCTTTGCTCTCTGTAATGGTCCTTCTGCACCCCAGTCTCCAATCTCTGCTCTTTGTAACAATCCTTCTGCACCTCAGTCTCCAACGTCTGCTTCCTGTAACAGTCCTTCTGTACCGCAGTCTCCAACCTCTTCTCTCTGTAATGGTACTTCTGCCCTCCAATTGCCAATCTCTGCTTTCTGAAACAGTCCCTTCTGCACCTGAGACTCCAACCTCTGCTCTCTGTAACAGTCCTTCTAAGCCTCAGTCTGAAACCTCTGCTTTCTGCAACAATTCTTCTAAACCCCAGTCTCCAAACTGTGCTATCTGTAACAATCCTTCTGCACGCCAGTCTCAAATATATGCTCTCTGTAACAGGTCTTCTGTCCCAGTCTCCAACCTCTTCTCTCTGCAACGATTCTTCTGCACCTCAGTCTCCAACCTCTGCTCTCTGCAACAGTCCTTATACCCCCCAGTCTCAAACATCTGCTCTCTGTAAGATCCTTCTGCACCCCGTTCTTTAAACTTTGCTCTCTGTAACACTCATTCTGCACCTCAGTCTCCAACCTCATCTCTCTGCAACGGCCCATCTGCACCCCAGTATCCCACCTCTGTTCTCGGCAGCAGTCCTTCTGCACCCAAGGCTACAAACTCTGCTTTCTGTAATAGTGCTTCTGCACCCCAGTCTCCAAACTCTACTTTCCGTATCAGTTATTCTGCACCCCAGTCTAAAATCTCTGCTCTATATAACAGTCCATCTGAACCTCAGTCTCCAAACATTGCTCTCTGCAACAGTCCTTCTGCACCCCAGTCTCCAAGCTCTGTTCTGTGCAAAAGTCCTACTACACACCACTCTCCAACATCTGCTCTATGCAAGGATCCTTCTGCATCCCAGTCTCCAATGTCTGCTCTCTGCCACAGTCCTTCTACACAACAGTCTTTACCTTCTGCTCTCTGCTACAGTCCTTCTGCACCCCAGTCTCCAACCTCTGCTCTCTTCAACATTTTTTCTGCACCCCAGTCTCCAACCTTTGTTCTCTGTAACTATCCTTCTTCACCTCAGTCTCCAACCTCTGCTCTCTGAAATGATCCTTCTGAACGCCAGTCTCCAACGTCTGTTTTGTGCAACAAACAGTCCTTCTGACCCCAGTCTCCAGCCTTTGCTCTCTGTAACATCCTTCTACATCCCAGTTTTCAATCTCTGCTCTAGGTGACATTCCTTCTGCACCCTATTCTCCACCCTCTGCTCTTTGTAACAGTACTTCTGTACCGCAGTCTCCAATCTCTGCTAACTGCAACATTTCTTCTGCACCCCAGTCTCCAAACTGTGCTCTCTGTAACTGTCTTTCTGACCCTAGTCTCCAACCTGTGTTCTCTATAAGGATCCTTCTGCACCTCAGTCTCCAACCTCTGCTCTCTGCAATGATCCTTCTGTATCTCAGTTTCTAAACTCTGCTCTAGGCAAAGATCCTTCTGCACCACAGTTTCCAACCTCTGCACTCTGTAACAGTCCTTCTACACGTAGTCTCCAAACTCTTCTCTCTGTACTAATCCTGCTGCACCTCAGTCTCCAAGCTCTGCTCTCTGTAACAGTCCTTCTGCACCTAAGTCTCCAACATCTGCTCTCTGTAACAGGCTTACTGCACCCCACACTTCAACTTCTGCTCTCTGTAACAGTTCTTCTGCACCAAAATCTCGAATCTCTGCTGTCTGTAACAGTCTTTCTGCACCCCAGTCTCCAACCTCTTCTCTCTGCAACGATCCTACTGAACCTCAGTCTCCAACCTCTGCAACATTTTTTCTGCATCCCAGTCTCCACATTCTGTTCTCTGCAACATTCCTTCTGTACCCGTCTCCAACCTCTGCTCTCTGCAAAAGTCCTTCTGCACCCCAGTATAAAAACTCTGCTCTCTGATAAAGTACTTCTGCACCCGAGACTCCAACATCTCCTCTCTTTATCAGTCCTTTTACACCTCAGTCTCCAACCTCTGCTCTCTGCAGTAGTCCTTTTACACCCCAGTAACCAAAATCTAATCTAGGTAACGATTCTTCTGCACCTTAGTTTCCAACCTCTGCTCTCTGCAACGATCCTTATCCACCCTAGTCTCCAACCTCTTATCTCTGTATCAGTCCTTCTGCACTTCAGTCTCCAAACTCTGCTCTCTGCAAAAGTTTTTATGCACCCAAGTCTCTAAACTCTGCTGTCTGCAACATTTTTCCTACACCCCAGTCTCCAACCTGTGCTCTCTGTAACAGTCCTTCTGCACCCCAGTCTCCAACATCTCCTCTTTGCAACGATCCTTCTTCTACCCAGTCTCGAAACTCTGCTCTCTGTAAAAGTCCTTTTGTATCGCAGTCTCCAACCTCTTCTCTTTGTAACAGTCCATCTCCTCCCCAATTGCCAACGTCTGCTTTCTGTAACATTTCTTCTGCACCCCAGTCTCCAAGCTCTTCTCTCTGCAACGATCTTTATACACCTCAGTCTCCAACCTCTGCTCTCTGTAAAAGTCCTTTTGCACCTCAGTCTCTATTATTTGCTCTCTGTAATTGTCCTTCTGCACCCCAGTCTCCAATCTCTGCTCTCTGTAACAATCCTTCTGCACACCAGTCTCCCAAATTTGCTCTCTACAAAGGTCCTTCTGCAGCCCAGTCTACAAACTCTGCTCTGTAACAGTCCTTCTGTACAGCAGTCTCCAACCTCTTCTCTCCATAATGTCCTTCTACACAGCAATTTCCATCCTCTGCTCTCTGTAACAGTCCTTCTAAGCCTCAGCCTGAAACTTCTGCTCTCTGCAACAATCCTTCTAAACCCCAGTCTCCAACCTCTGCTCTCTGCAACGATTCTTCTGCATCCCAGTCTCCAACGTCTGCTCTTTTTAAGATCTTCTGCACCCCATTCTCCAAACTTTGCTCTCTGTAACAGTCATTCTGCACCTCAGTCTCCAACCTCATCTCTCTGCACGGCACTTGTGCAACCCAGTAACCAACCTCTGTACTCTGCAGCTTTTTTTCTGCACCCCAGGCAACAAACTCTGCTCTCTTTAACACTCCTTCTGCACCCCAGTCTCCAAACTCTACTTTCCGTATCAGTTATTGTGCACCCCAGTCTAAAACCTCTTCTCTCTGTAACCGTCCGACTGCACCTCAGTCTTCAACCTCTGCTTTCGGCAAAAGTCCATCTGCACCCCAGTCTCCAATCTCTGCTCTCTGCAAACGTCTTATTATACCCCAGTATCCACCATCTGCTCTCTGCAAAGATCTTTTTGCATCTCAGTTTCCAACGTCTGCTCTCTGCAACAGTCCTTCTACACCCCAGTCTCCAACCTCTGCTCTCTGCTACAGTCTTTATGCACCCCAGTCTCCAACCTCTTCTCTCTGCAATCTTTCTTCTGCACCCCAGTCTCCAAAATCTGCTCTCTGTAACAGTTTTTTTGCAACCCAGTCTCCAAACTCTGCTCTCTGTAACAGGCCTTCTGCACCCCAGTCTCCAACCTCTGCTCTATGCAAAAGTCCTTCTACACCCCAGTCTCCACCTCTGCTCTCTGCAAGGATCCTTCTGCATTCCAGTCTCTAACGTCTGCTCTCTGTAAGATCCTTCTTCACAACGTTCTCCAAACTTTTCTCTCTGTAACAGTCATTCTGCACCTCAGTCTCCAACCTCATCTCTCTGCAACGGGCCTTGTGCATCCCAGTATCCAACCTTTGTTCTCTGCAGCTGTCCTTCTGCACCCCAGGCTACAAACTCTGCTCTCTGAAACAGTCCTTCTGCACCTCAGTCTCCAAGCTCTGTTCTCTGTAACAGTCCTTCTGCACATCAGTGTCCAACCTCTGCTCTCTGTAATGATCCTTCTGCACCTCATGTCCATACTCTGCTCTCTGTAACAGGTCTTTTGCGCCACAGTCTCCAACCTCTGCTTTTTGTAACAGTTTTTTCTGAACCCCAGTCTCTATCCTCTGCTCTCTGTAAGAATCTTTTGACACCCCTGTCTCCAATCTCTCTTCTCTGTAAAAGTCCTTCTGCAGCTCAGTATCCAAACTATGCAATCTGTAACGGTCCTTCTGCAGCCCAGTCCTCATCCTCTGCTTTCTGTATCAGTCCTTCTGCACCCAAGTCTCCAAACTCTGCTCTCTGCAACATTTCTTCTGCACCGCAGTCTCCAACCTGTGCTCTCTGTGACAATCCTTCTGCACCGCAGTCTCCAACATCTGCTCTCTGCAACGAACCTTCTTCTATCCAGTCTTCAAAGTCTCCTCTCTGTAAAAGTCCTTTTGAATTGCAGTCTCCAAAGTCTTCTCTTTGTAACGGTCCATCTGCTCCCCAATTGCCAACCTCTGCTTTCTGTAACAGTCCTTCTGCACCCCAGTCTCCAAACTCTTCTCTCTGCAAAGATCCTTCTGCACCTCAGTCTCTAAGCTCTGTTCTCTGTAAAAGTCCTTCTTCACCTCAGTCTCCATCCTTTGCTGTCTGTAATGGTTTTTCTGCACCCCAGTCTCCAATCTCTGCTCTCTGTAACAATTCTTCTGCACCTCTGTCTCCAACGTCTGCTCTCTGTAACAGGACTTCTTTACCCCAGTCGCAAAACTCTGCTCTCTTCAAAATTTCTTCTGCACCCCAGTCTCCAACCTGTGCTCTCTGTAACTCTCCTACTGCACCCCGGTCTCCAAATTCTGCTCTCTGTAGCGATCATTCTGCACCCCAGTCTCCAACGTCTGTTCTCTGCAACAGTCTTTCTCACCCCAGTCTCCAGGCTCTGCTCTCTGAAACATCCTTCTGCACCCCAGTTTCCAAACTCTGCTCTAGGTGACATTCCTTAGGCACCCCAGTCTCCACCCTCTGCTCTTTGTAACAGTATTTCTGTACTGCAGTCTCCAATCTCTGATCACTGCAACATTTCTTCTGCACCCCAGTCTCAAATCTGTGCTCTCTGTAACTTTCTTTCTGACCCCAGTCTCCACACTCTGCCCTCTGTAACGATCTTTCTGCACCTCAGTCTTTAAACTCTGCTCTCTGAAACAGTCCTTCTGCACCCCTGTCACAAAAATCTTCCCTCTGTAGCACTGGTACTGCATCCCTTCACCAAACTCTGCTCTCTGTAATAGGCCTTCTGCACCTAGTCTCCAACCTCTGTTCTCTGGAACAGTCCTTATGCACCCCAGTCTCAAAGCTCTGCTCTCTAAAAAGATCCTTCTGCACCCCAGTCTACAACCTGTCTAAACTCCAACAATCTTTCTGCACCTCAGATCCCAAAATCTGACTTATGCAAAGGTCCTACTGCACCCCAGTCTCTAATATCTGCTCTCTACAACGATCATTTTCATCCACAGTCTCCAACCACTGCTCTCTGCAAAAGTCCTTCTGCACCCCAGTCTCCAACCTCTGCTCTCTTTAAGATCCTACTGCATCACAGTTTCCAAACTCTGCTCTCTGTAACATTCCTTCTCCACCCATTGCCCAACCCCTGCTCTCTGCAACAGTCCTTCTGCACCCCAGTCTCCAAACTCTGCTCTGGTTATCATATCTTCTTCACCTCAGTCTCCAAACTCTGCTCTATGTAAGATCTTTTTGCAACCCAGTCTCCAAACTCTGCTCTCTGTAACTGTCCTTCTGCACCGCAGTCTCCAACCTCTGCTCTGTGCAACACTTCGTCTGCACAACAGTCTCCAACCTCTGCTCTCTGAAAGATTTTTCTGCAACCCAGTCTCCATACTCTCATCTCTGACACAGTCCTTCTTAACCCCAGTCTCCAACCTCTGCTCTCTGTAAGAATCCTTCTTCACCTCAGTCTCCAACATCTGCTCTCTGCAACGGTCCTTCTGCACCCCATTCTCCAAACTCTGTTGTCTGCAAGAGTCATTCAGCACGTCATATCACACCTCTACTCCCTGCAGCAATCCTTCTGCACCATAGTCTCCAACTTCGGCTCTCTGCAACAGTTCTTCTGCACCCCAGTCTCCAACATCTACTCTCTGACAAAGTATTTCTCCACCCCTGTCTCCAACCCCTTCTCTCTCTAAGAGTCCTTCTGTACCGCAGTCTCTAACTTCTGCTCTCTGTAAGAAACTGCACCCAGGTTTCCAAACTCTGCTCTCTGTAACATTCCATCTAAACCCAAGACTCCAACCTCTGCTCTCTGCAACAGTCCTTCTGCACCACAGTCTCCAAACTCTGCATTTTGTATCAGTCCTTCTGAACCTCAGTCTCCAAACTATGCTCTCTGCAGAAGTCCTTCTGCATCCCATTCTCAAACCTCTGCTCTTTGCAACAGTCTTCGTGTACCCTCGTCTCCAACCTCTGCTCTCTGTAACAGTCCTTCTATACTGCAGTCTCCAACCTCTGCTCTCTGTAAGGTTCATTATGGACCCAAGTCTCCAACCTCTGCTTTCTGTATCAGTCCTTCTGCATCCCAGTATCCAAACTCTCCTCTCTGTAACAGCCCTTCTGCACCCAGTCTCCAAACTTTCCTCTCTGTAACAGTCTTTCTTCACCACAGTCTTAAAACTCTACTCTCTGCAACAGTCCTTCTAAACCCCAGTCTTCAACCTCTGCTCTGTGTAACAGTCTCTCTGCAACCCAGTGTCCAATCTCTGATCTCTGCAACGATCCTTCTGCATCCCAGTCTCTAACATCTGCTCTCTGCAACCGTCCTTCTGCACTCAAGTCTCCAAACTCTGCTTTCTGCAATGATCCTTCTGCACACCAGTCTCCAAACTCTGTTCTCTGCAATGATTCTACTGCACCTCAGTCACCAACTCTGCTCACTGAAACAATCTTTCTGCACCTCAGTCTCCAAACTCTGCTCTAGGTAATATCCTTCTGCAACCAAGTCTCCAACCTCTGCTCTCTGTAACAGGCCTTCTACACCCCAGTCTCCAAATTCTGCTCTCTGTATCAGTCCTTCTGAACCGAGTATTTAAACTCTGCTCTCTGTAACAGTCTTTCTGCATCTCAGTCTCCTGCCTCTGCTCTATGCAACAGTTCTTCTGCACCCCAGTGTCCAACATCTGCACTCTGAAACAGTTCTTCTCCACCCCAGTCTCCAACCTCTGCTCTCTGTAACAGTTTTTATATATTGCAGTCTCCAAACTCTGCTCTCTGTAACAATCTTTCTGCACCTCAGTCTCCAAACTCTGCTTTTTCTGTCAGTCCTCCTGCAACCCAGTCTCCAACCTCTACAATCTGCAACAGTCCTTCTGCACCTCAGTCTCCAAATACTAATCTCTGCAAAAGTCCTTCATCACCCAAGTCTCCAAAACCTGCTCCCTGCAACAGTCCTTCTTCACCCCAGTCTCAAACCTCTGTTATCTGCAACAGTCCTTCTGCATCCCAGTCTCCTAACTGTGCTCTCTGTAACAGTCCTTCTGCACCTCAGTCTCCAAAATCTGCTCTCTGAAAAAGTCCTTCTGCACTAAAGTGTCCAACCTCTTCTCTCTGCAACAGTCCTTCTATACCCCAGTCTTCAACCTCTGCTCTCTGTATCAGTCCTTCTGCATCCCAGTCTCCAACCTCTGCTCTCTGTAACAATCCTTCTTTACCCCAGTCTCCAAACTCTGCTCTCTCTAACAGTCCTTCTGCACCATATTTTCCACGTCTGCTTTCTGCTATAGTCTTTGCATATCGCAGTCTCCAACTTCTGCTCTCTGTTACAGTCCCTCTGCACCTCAATTTCCAACCTCTGCTTTCTGTAACAGTCCTTCTGCACCTCAGTCTCCAAACTCTGCTCTCTGTAACAGTCGTCCTGCACCTCAGTCACCAACCTCTGGTCTCTGTAAGATCCTTCTGCAACCCAGCCTCAAAACTTTATTCTCTATAACAGTCCTTCTGCAAACCAGTCTTCAACCTCTGCTCTCTGTTGCAGGCCTTCTGCACCCCAGTCTCCAAACTCTGCTCTCTGAAACAGTCCTTCGGCCTGCCAGTTTCCAACCTCTGCTCTCTGTAACGGTCCTACTGCACACCACTCTCCCACCTCTGCATTCTATATCATAATTTTTCACCCCAATCTCCAACGTATGCTCTCTGTAACAGTCTTTCTGCATCTCAGTCTCCAAACTCTGCTCTCTGCAACAGTCCTTCTGCACCCCAGTCTCCAACCTCTGCTCTCTGCAACAGTCCTTCTGCACCCCAGTCTCCACTTTGTTCTCTGCAATGATTCTTCTGCAATTAAGTCTCCAACTTTAGCTCTCTTCAACGATCCTCCTGCACACCAGTCTCCAACGTCTGCGCTCTGCAACAGTCCTTCTGCACCCCAGTCTTCAACTTCTGGTCTCTATAAGATTCTACTGCACCTCAGTTTCAAAACTTTGCTCTCTGTGACATTCCTTCTGCACCCCAGCCTCCAAGCTCTACTCTCTGTAACAGTCGTTCTGTACTGCAGTCTCCAAACTTTGCTCTCTGAAACAGTCCTTCTGAACCCCAGGGTCCAACCTATGTTCTCTGCAACAGTGTTTCTGCACCTCAGTCTCAAACTTCTGCTCTCTGTAACAGGCCTTCTGTACCCCAGTCTCCAACAGCTTTTCTCTGTAACAGTTCTCCTGCACCCCAATATCCAAACTCTGCTCTTTGCAACACTCCTTCTGCTCCCCAGTCTCCATCATCTGCTCTCTGAAAGAATCCTTCTGCACCCCAGTCTCCAAACTCTCCTCTCAGTAAATGTCCTTCTGCACCTCAGTCTGCAACATCTGCTCTCTGTAACGATTCTTCATCACCCCAATCTCCAAACTCTGCTCTCTGTAACAATCCTTCTGCACCTCTGTCTCCAAACTCTCCTCTCTGAAACGGTCCTTTGGCACCCCAGTCTCCAACCTCTGATTTCTGCAACAGTTTTTCTACACCCCAATCTCCAACCTCTACTCTCTGCAACAGTCATTCTGCACTCCAGTCTCCAACCTCTGTTTTCTGCAATGGTCCTTCTGCACCCCAGTTTCCAACCTCTGCTTCCTGTATCAGTTCTTCTGCAGCACTGTCTCCAAACTCTGCTGCTGTAACAGTCCTTCTGCTCCTGAGTCTGCAACCTCTGCTCTCTGCAATAGTTGTACTGCACCCCAGTCTCCAAACTCTGCTCTCTTCAACACTCCTTCTGCACCTTAGTCTCCAACATCTGCTCTTGACAACTGTCCTTCTCCACCCTAGTCTCCAACCTCTGCTCTTTGCAACAGTCCTTCTGCACCCCAGTCTCCAACCTCTACTTTCTGTATCAGTCCTTCTGCACCCCAGTCTCAAACCTCTGCTCTCTGTAACAGTCCTTTTCCACTTCAGTCTCCAACCTCTGCTCTCTGCAACAGTCCTGTGGACCCCCAATCTCCGAATGCTACTCTCTGCAACAGTCTTTCTCCACCCCAGTCTCCAACCTCTACTCTCTGAAACAGTTCTTCTGCACCCCAATCTCCAACCTCTACTCTCTGCAATATTACTTCTGCACCCAAGTCTCCAACCTCTACTCTATGTAACAGTCTTTCTGCACTCCAGTCTCCAACATCTGTTCTCTACAATAGTCCTTCTGCACCCTAGTTTCCAATCTCTGCTTTCTGTATCAGTACTTCTGCACTCAAGTCTCTAACCACTGCTCTCTGTAACAGTCCTTCTGCACCTCAGACTCCAAATTTTCGTCTCACCAACAGTCCTTCTCCACCCCAATCTCCAACCCCTACTCTCTGCAACAGTCTTTCTGCACATCAGTCTCCAAACTCCTCTCTGCAACAGTTCTTCTGCACCCCAGTCTCCAACCTCTGCTCTCTGTAACACTCCTTCTATACTGCAGTTTCCAAATTCTTTTGTATGTAACTGTCCTTCTGCACACCAGTCTCCAACCCCTGCATTCTCAATCAGTCCTTCTGCTCTCAAGTCTCCAACCTCTGCTCTCTGCAACAGTCCTTCTGCACCCCAATCTTCAACCTTTGCTCTCTGCAACAGTCCTTCTAAACCCAAGTATCCAACCTCTGCACTCCGGAACAGTCCTTCTTTATCTCAGTTTCCAACTTCTGCTCTCTGCAATGGTCTTTCTACACCTTAGTCTTAAACATCTATTCTCTGTAACAGTCCTTCTGCACCTCAGTCTCCAACCTCTGCTCTCTGTATGATCCATCTGAAAATCAGTCTCCAAACTCTGCTATCTGTAACAGTCCTTCTGCACCCCATCTCCAACCTCTGCTCTCTGAAATAGTCCTTCTGTTCCGCAGTCTGCAACCTCTGTTTTCTTTTATGGTCCTTCTGCACCCCAGTTTCCAACTTCTGCTTTCTGTATCAGTCCTTCTGCACCACAGTCTCCAAACTCTTCTGCTGTAACAGTCCTTCTGCACCTCAGTCTGCAACCTCTGAAGTCTGCAATAGTCCTACTGCACCCCAGTCTCCAACCTATGCTCTCTGCAACAGTCCTTCTGCACCCCAGTCTCCAACCTCCTCTTTGCAACAGTCCTTATGCACCCCAGTCTTTAACATCTGATCTCTGCAACAGTCCTTCTGTACCTCATTCTCAAACCTCTGCTCTTTGTAAGATCCTTCTGCAACCCAGTCTCCAAACTCTGCTCTCTCTAACAGTCCTTATACACCCCAGTTTCCAAACTCCGCTCTCTAGAACAGGCCTTCTTCGCCCCATTTTCTAACCTCTGTTCTCTGTAAGATTATTTCTGAGTCCCAGTCTCCAAAGACTACTCTCTGCAACAGTCCTTCTGCACCGAAGTCTCCAACATCTGCTCTCCGCAACAGTCCTTTTATAACCCAGTCTTCAACTTCTGCTCTCTGCAACAGTTCTTCTGCACCCCAGTCTTTATCATCTACTCTCTGAAACAGTCCTTCTACACCCCTGTCCAAATGCAGAAGAATGAGACCTGAACTATCGTTCACCTGCAAAAAATCAACTCAAAATGCATTAAAGACCCAGGCACTGGACCAGAAATTATGGAGTTTCTAAAAAAAAACAAAGTCAATACTCCAACCTACAGGCAGAGGCAATGACTTTCTCAATAGGATGCCAAAGCTCAGGAGATAACACCAAAAGTTAGCTAATAGGATGGCATCAAATTAAGAAGGTTCTGCACAGCAAAGGAGACAATTAGAATATGAAGAGAGAACCTACGGAAAGGGAGAAAATCTTTATGAGGTGCTCTTCTAAAGAGGATGAATATTCAGAATATTAATAAAGAACTCAAAAAACTAAGCATCAAACGCACAGTTATTAAATAACCCAATTATCAAATAACCCAATTACCAAATGGGAAACTAAATGAACTAAACAGACACGTCTTAGAAGAAAATATGTGAGTGGCCAACAAATATATGAAAATACTTGCAAGTCAAGACTACCCTGAGATTTCATCTCACTTCAGTGACAAAGGCAACCACCAAGAATACAAACAGAATTGAGTGTGACAAGGAGAGAATTGGAGAGAAAGGAGCACTCTCACCCTGTTGGTGGGCATGTAAATCAACACAACCACCACAGAAATCGGGATGGAGGCTCCTCAGGAGTAGCCATGGACCACCCTGCGACCCAGCTCTACCTCTGCTTGGTATTTATCACAGCGGATCAAAGTCATCATACCATAATGACACATACGTGCCTATGAACAAGCCGAGGTGACATCAGTGGACGAATGAATAAAGAACATCTGGTATACGCACACTGGAATTTCATTCAGCCTTAAAGAAGAACAAAATTATGTCATGCTGAAAGATGGATGATCTTCAGAACATTAAAAGAAATATGCAACACAGAAAGTTAAGGGCTGTATGTTTTTCCTGTGTTAAAGCTAGAGGGGGAAAAGGAAGGAAAGTTGGGAAGGGAGTCTCATCATGAAAGTTGAAGGAAGATCAGTAGATTCAAGGCACCAGGGGAGGAGGTGAGGAAAAGGGAAATATTGAAAGGATATTGGCCAAAGTTCACAATTATTTTGTGTTCATGTTCAAATATGTGTCAGCAAATTCCACCATTATGGACCACTACAATGCAACAATGAAGTGTGAAAAGAAGAGTTTCACATTACATGGGACAGGCACTATTCTAGGAGGGTGCTCATTTTTTGCCATCTATAAATACCACGATTATTTACCACTGTCAAAAATCTCTACAGATTCGAATGTTCTGATCACTGCTCCACCACATGGCCTCTTCTACTTCAGGGTCCCCTTATTCTCACTGAAATTAGGAAGCCCGTTTCAAAAATGCCATCTGTTAATGTCTTCCCAGGCTTCCGAGGACAGCGGCTGCAGGTTTCACAAGGATCTGGTGCTGCCTTCTGAACGCATGTCCAAGAGACCTTGGCGAAGGCTGGTGCTCCAGGCCCTCCTCCAGATCCAGCTGTGAAACCAGCGAAGGGGTCACATAACACGCCATCCAACACCTTATTTATTTCTGATCACCATCCACTCCATTATTCCAGGATCATAATGGTCATTGAACTTAAGCAAACACTGAGTCCAGATTTCAGTCCATCAACCAAAGAGAGTCTAATAGCCACTCGCCGTGGCTCAGGAAAATTTTTGGCCCTAACATTTCTGGTGATTAAGTCCCTGTTACTGCATTCAAGATGATTCAGCAATATGTCCTGACTTCTTTGGTCTAGAAGACTCAAACAAATTCTCTTATATATTCTTAAGGCTCCTATTAACAAAATACAGTAAAATATTTACCTTTTATTTTGGTGTGACCCTTATACTCTCCTGGACTATATTTTATACTCTTACCTGAGGCATTCTAAAATCAGACCCCAATTAAGAGTCTGTTGACAATGTGTAATGATGGATGAGCATCTTAAAGACAATTGGGCTGGGGATGTGGCTCAAGCAGTAGTGCGCTTGCCTGGCACGCGTACAGCCTGGGTTCGATCCTCAGCACCACATACCAACAAAGATGTTGTGTCCGCCGAGAACTAGAAAATGAATTAAAAATTCTCTCTCTCTCTCTCTCTCTCTCTCTCTCTCTCTCTCTCTCTCTCTCTCTCTCTCTCTCTCCCCCCCTCTCCTCTCCTCTCCTCTCCTCTCTCACTCTCTCTTAAAAAAAAGACAACTGCCCAGGTTGAGTCACCATAGGGTCTTCAATTTAGGGAAAGCTAGTCTCATCGGGGGGGGGAGGCTGCTTCTGAGGTTTAATGGAGATTTCAGGGTTCAAGGATATGAGATTTGTCTAATTCCACTGGTGTTTTGCCATTCTAATTAACAGGGTCTCAATCATTTCCCCATTAATGTCCTAATTGACATAAGAGAGACCTGGAGAAATTGTGGATTTATAATTTTCTTTGTACTTCTGCAATTTGGAGAATTGGATGTTTTATTCTGATATTAACTTTATCAGTTTCCAGAGAGAAAATATTTCTGATGATCTGAATTTGACTTGAAGTAGGAATATAATGCTTGAACCTATCATTTTCTTTCTGTAAGTCTCCCACTCCAGTCAGTAACAGCAGTCTGTAGTCATGTTGTAATGTTCATTCCCACCCTGAAGGTCGATGGTGTTATTCCAAAGCTAAGTTTACCATTGACTTTTGATTTCAGGCCACGATAACTTAAAGTCTCTGTTGGGTCATTACACACCAGGAATTATCAGGTCTCCTTTCCCATGGGCTGTGAAACCATCAACATATTCAATTCCCTCAGGTCAGAAATCCAACCTACCTCCTCAGATCTGTTATCTAGAACCATCTATGATGTAAACCACTCTTGTGGTCAGTGCCACCATGGTCAGGTAGAGATGAAGAACCACTCTTGATGTCTTAGGGTAGAGGAAGTTTACACAGAAAAAAGTTATAAAATGGTTGGGAGAACTTCCCTGGAAACAGACGCTCATTCCACGGTACTGTGACCCACATTCAGGAAAAGCTTTCTAGGAGCCTGCACACACAGCTCCTGGCACCAAATAGATTAGTTCCTGCCTCTACAGGGCTGGTTTGCTGCTGCTGCTATGGGATCCAAAAGAACCTGCTTTCTTCCTTTCCTTTCTTCCTCTCTGCCTAGTGTTTGGCTGATCTTGACAGAACCTCCTAAAATGGAGGCCTGCAGGCAGGGAAGTGTGTGAAACGAGGTTATTGAACTTTCTGTCCCTCTGGTGTGGGAAGAACACAGAAGGACAGAGATGGTGCTGAACACCCACACAAGGTGTCCGACACACTTGAACCTGAAAATGGGAAAAGGGTGTTTGTGAAAAGAGCGGAGAGAAAAAAGTATCAGAGATTTTAAAAGCGGGAGTTGGAGTTGAAGCTCCAGATACAGACTCTCTAACCAGGTGCCTACAAGTCCCTGGGAGACATCTTTTTTCAGATGAATGTATACTCCAGTTTGAAGATTGGTCTAGACTTTGATCTTGCAAAGGGATGCACACCCTCCAGCAAGCTTCCTCAGGGCACTCTGGACCTCGTTGCTTCTCAGGCTGTGAATTACTGGGCTCAGCAGGTGTCTCACCACACAGAAGAGCACAGAGACCAGAGTGTCCATGTCCAGCCTTCTCTGGGCCTGTCATAGTGGAAGTTGGCTGTTCCATAGAAGACCACCATGACAGTGAGGGGGGACGCACAGGTGGAGAAGGCCTTCCTCCTTCCCTGGGCAGAGGTAATCCCCAAGATGGCTGCCATGATGAGTGCGTAGGAGCCTGCAGTGAAGAGGCAGGGTCTCAGGCCCATGGTGGCACTGACCACGTGGAGCGCAGACTCAATGAAAGAGGTGTCTGAGCAGGAGAGCTTCAGGAGCAATGGGGTGTCACAGAGAAAGTGGCTGAACTGGTGGAGCTCACACAGTGTGAGTGTGATGGCCAGCACCGTGTGTGTGACCAAATTCACCAGCCCACACAGCCAGGACCCAGTCACCAGGCCAACACAGACCTTCACACTCATGATGTCTGGGTACTGAGGAGGACGGCACGTGGCCACACAGCAGTCATACTGGCCACACAGCCATTAAGAAGCCTTCTGTGCCAGAACTTGTCACCAAGAAGAAGATCTGGGAAAGGCAGCCCTCATAAGAAATGGTCTTCTTCTCCCAAAAGACGTTCACCAGCAGTACATTACATTTACTCAATGCCTGTTATCAAGTTAGAAAATGTGTAGCCATTTTTCACTAGTATTTTTTTTTTTTTTGGTGTATGTGTGCTGGGTTTTGAATTCAGAGCCTTATGCATACTAAGCATGCACTCTACCACTGGACTTTGCCCCTAGTTTTATTTAGTTATACTTTTTATCATAAATAGATATTGAATTTTCTTATTTTCTCTGCATGTATTGAAATGATATATATATATTTTCTTATTTAGTCTGTTACTATAAAAATTTGGTTGATTGAATTTTTGAATATTGAACCAGCCTTGCATTCTGGGATTGATCTCAATTGACTGTAATGTTATCCTTATTCTATATGGCTGAGTTCAGTTTTTTAATATTGTTCCCTGCTTGCTTTTGTGTATTCTATTTTCGCTGTTCTCCAGAGATAATCTATTTCTTGAAGAATTCTCAGCTGTATTCTACTGTTATTTTCAGTCAATGCATGTTAGTGGACTAGTGGGAAACAGAGAAGGGGTTTCTGATGTTTCCAGGAAGCCCTGCCTTAGGTACTGTAAACTCAGTCACAGGGATATGGCCTTCACAGTGACCCACTTTCTACCAATATGGCTAAGCCTAGTTCTTATTCCTCCCAACGTTAGACATTTCGGCCTTTCCTTTCCATAGCTGCAAAGGTTTTCTGTTGAGTCTCCTAATGTAACAGTTTCTGTTACTCTTGCTCTGAAGATTACAGCTTTTGTTCTATGCAAAAAATTAGGAAATGGGTCTGGGAGGAGTTTTGTTTGCTGTTGCTTCTCTTTGTTCCTCTACCTATCCAAGAAATGATATCATTAAAGACACTTTCTCAGAATACTTCCCTATCTTCCTGGGAGCATTTGGTGGAATCCATGGAGAAAAAGAAAAAATACAAACATCTTATGTCTATAGCCCTCTGGGTCTTTATGCTCTTAAACCAGTCTATACTTAGTCTTTAGCAATCCATTAACTATTTTTTATTTGAGTTTTTTTTATAAATAAACTCCTATGTATCTAGTGGGTTCTCCCATAGTTAAAAAAATGCCTGGATTATTTTGGTTGCTTATCTCTCCCCAGACTTCGGTTAGTTGTTTGCCTTATAATCTTCATCCCTAATAAAGTCAAGGAAAGTCATTAATTTGCATTTTTTCTGCTCTTTTGGGTTATTATAATGATGAAAACAACATGCTTTCTAGCTATTTCGATAGATACTCAAGGTGAAATTTGAAGTGTATACATTTACTTTTCAAAAATATTTAGTAATTTCTAATTTAGTTAAATATGTAGTTATTCTATTCAAAACAATCCCATTCCTAGCATATTTCCAAGGAAATTAATGCACAGTTCACAAAAATTCTTGTGTAAAAATGCATAATAACTCAAACAAATATGCCTTCAGCAGAAGGACAGAAGACAAATCAAGGTTTATCATGCAGTGGAATAATTCAGTTTCTTTAGAAACACAAATACTGGAACATTAATAACATTGAGATATCTAAAAAAAAATTCTGGGTGAAAGACGACAGATACAAAATATATACTGTATGTTTCCTTTAAATACAATTCAAAAATTAGCAAAAGAGGTTTAATGGTCAAGCAATAATGGTGGTCTTTTTTTTTTGGAGCTCATGGGTGATATCAGTTGAAGCATGAAGGAATTTTCTAAAGTGATGGAAATGTTTTATATCCTGATTTTTGGTAGTTCATATATAGGTAAAATATTATAAAACTGTACACTTTAGATCTGTGCATTATTTGAGTACAAATTATAGTTCAATTTTTAAAAATAGCCTCATTTTGAAAATAAGTAATTAATGGGGAAGAGTGGTACCTGCCTGTAATCCCAGGTAATTGGGAGACTAAGGCAGGAGGATCATAAATTTGAAACTCTGCAAGGCCCACCGCCCCAAATAATTGAAAGGGCTGGGGATATAGCTTCATGGTAGAGTGCCTCTGGGTTCAATCCCCAGTACTGCAGTAAGTAAGTAAGTAAGTAAGTAAATTGATAAATAGAAGTGAAAGCATTTTTTCAAGATGATTTTTAACTCAGGATTGGTTGGAAACACATCTAAATATTTTTTTTAGGTCTCTAAGAGGTTAAGTATTTTATCCCATATTTTGCATTTCTCTACTTCTTTTTTACCACAGTGATAGTCCAGGACATTTCACATTTTACAAGTGACATCAGTTGTTTCCTGATCACGATCTGTTTGAAGCAGTGAATGTGATTGGTGGGTGCATTCGGTCTGTATCACAGATACAAAGCCTTGCTCACCATGATAGATGGGGGTGTGCATGTGTGTGTGTGTGTGTGTGTGTGTGTGTATTATTGGTTGTGGGATTGGTCTTGACTGAGAACACTGTCTTATAGTTAGTGGGATGGCAAGTTGGCATCTCAGGCAACATTGATGGCAGAAATCTCAAAGAATATAGCAGGAATCTGCCATCTGAGGCTCAGCAAGCTCAGAACACTTGGTTATCCTAATTGCTATAAATGGAAAGACCCTCACTATTGAGCTTCTCTGAGAGCTGCATCACACTGGGGCGGGAGGAGGGAGCCCATTTCCAAAGAGATGTACCCTCTTTCTATGGAGACACCAGCTAGGCTTCAAGTGTCTGGTATAATAGTACCAGTGGTTGCTGCTAGGCCTGGGTCATTCTGAGGAGCCTACTACTTCAGGGAAGGTGGCAGGTTATCAGCCTATGGGGCCGGGACTAGGCTCTGTGAAGCTGTGTCAGGCCTGATTTCTAAGCAAGGTACTTGGCAATAGAAACCTCGGAAAACTTCCGACACCCCACCATGCCATGGGCCACCAGAGAGCCCAGGTGTGTCTCTGGAAGCCAGGCTTGTGTATGAGCATGGACATCAATGATTGCAGAGTATCAACAATAGGGGACCATAAATCTCTTTCAGGTGAGTGCAGACTGAAAACAGGAAAATCTGGAGGGAGATAGACTGGGTTTTAGAAAATCATCAGATCTCTAGGTCTAGAACACGCAGATAGACCCACTCATGGAATTGTGCGTGTGTGTCCAAGGAGCAGGGGTCGATAACTGTGAAACCTGGTTCCCCAGGTTTTAGACACACCTGTTTGGTTCAAAAGAGTGATATGAGTGCTAAAACAAGATCAAAATGAAGTGGTCTGTATCTGAAGACATGCTGTATTGAAGGTGGGAGAAAATCTCTGAAGCCCTCATGGAGAAGGATATGGAGAACTTTAAAGTCCTAATTGAAGAGGACACAGTAAAGACAACAAATCAGTTTGGGAAGGCTGGCTAGCTGTTGGGATCACTCAGGAAAACAGGAATATGTGAGGAATAGCAGATGTAGAGGAGGCTTTGGTGGATTTGATTTGAATAATGTTGAATGTGAGTTATCTGTGGGATAATCACGTGGAAATGCCCTTCACAGACAGCCTGGAACTGCAGGTATGGATTTGGGAGTCATTGTCTTGAAGGCAACTTTTACAGCAAAGGGTGAATATGAAATCTCCCAGGAGAATAGAGAAAGTAGAGAAGGAAATAGAGAAAGTAGGGATTCTTGTGATACTTGGTGTTCACAAAAATTGTAGTAAAAGTTTATCCAGAAATGACTAAAAACACCACACAATCTAGGTCAGTTGTAGGTATTGCATTCTCTAAATAATTTCCCTAAACAAGAGGTTACCTTATTAGCATTGATTTACAATAAATCAACTTTGAAATGGAGCTGGAAGCTACATGTACTTGACATTTCTTACGTTCTCTCTTTTCTCTATCAACTACCTGGATGAACTTCAAGTCATTTAGAAATCAGTGACTTGTACTTTCTTTTAACTCACCGTATCAAAAAGATCAATATGACAATCTCTTTTGTAGGTAGATATCTAGATGTTTTCAGAAAAAGAAATAAAATTCCACATAGAAGGCATTTCCAGCAGATTTTACTATGGGAAATTGGTACATGGTCTGTGGATGTGTAAAATGGAAAACTAAACATAAATGTTCAGGGATTTAAAAATATAATCTCTGAAGTTGTGCATACTGCTATTGTAAAGGTGTTAAATATAAAGGTCAGTTCAGGAGGGACAATTTCATGGGGCATTAAAAAAAATCTCCCAATGTATGTTTATATAATTTTATCTACATATAAGTTTTTCCTTGGTTTTACTGGCTAATTTCTTGTAGGTCACGGGTGTGGGGTAGGGTGAAGGATGATATCCAAACAATTTTTCTTATCCTCTATGCTCTTTATTAATGTAAGGCATTAGATTGAGTCATCATCATGGTCACCATTAGAATTCATTATTAACAATCATAACTCATGAATGACAATTTGTGACACAATATTTACTTGCTCCTTAGAGTTTATATAATACATCATAGGAATTAGGTCTACTTAATAGTAAACCCTCTGCTCTGAAATAATAATAACCATAATCATCATAATCATCTAGAGCATATTTCATAGAAAAATAATTTGAGTGTGAGTCTTCTAAGATTGCTTCAATACACATGAATGCTTCACTTTAAAAACCTTGTTTAATGTAGTTTAAAAGTGGCATGTTTTCTGTAAAAATTAGATTGAATTTCGGATAATCCATTCTATCAAAACTCAGTGAATTTCTTTGAAAAGATGAATATTTACATACCTGAATCCAATCAGAATTTTTCAAATTGAGTAACGAATAGAGACACATATTAGATAAAAATACCTAACACTTATTAAATACCTATAAGACTTTTACATGCATTAATTTATTTGGTTTACACAACAACCTATAAGATAACCTATTATTTCCATTTTACAGAAAAAAGAATTGAAATTAATTCACAATATATTAATGCAAGTAGGGAAACATCAATGAATCCATTTAATTTGCATAATGTACATTAATTTGTACATTTAATATGTATTAACAATTATGATTTAAGAAACAAAAAGAAATTGACTCAGAAAATTTATCATGTAATAACTCTTATTTGTAGTGATACTTTGTTACCTGATGATAATACCATATATTAGTAAACTGTCTTATTATCTTCAATGCCCAGATATTCTTGTCTTTGGTTCTAATAATTCATTGCACATGATTAATACGCAAACACAGCTTTCATTAAAATTCCAAATCTCAGGGCCTTAAGAAGCTTAAAGTTTTTAAATTTCAATAGAAAGTTGGTACTTCAGTTAAGCAAAACTAATTTTAAAATGTAAATATAAAAAAAATAAAATAAATAAGTCTAGAGTCTTAAAAGAAGAACTTTTTTTTTGCTTTGGCAATAAATGAAATGTTTTGCTGACTAACCTTAGTCATTTTCTCAAACAAAAAAAAAAAACAAACAAAAAAATGGGTATGACCAAAACGAGGAAGAATGGTGTGATCATGAAAACACTTATGCACATCAGGGAAACAATGATTCCTTTTTTATCTCAATAGCACAAGCAATGATTAAAATTTTTAAATTCAATTTTTATATTGCCCAGTAAATTGCTTAAAACACACACACACACACACACACACACACACACACACACACACACACACACTCACACACACAAACACACACAGTACAAGATCAATTTATTCAGAAAAATATCTGAATGATTTCAGGTGCTTGTGGCAAAGTGAATTTATTACTGTGAAATCTATGAGCTATCTGGCCTGGCCCAGAGTTGTCCTCATATCCTTCCATGTGGTGTGGGTGCTTGGAGCTGAGGGAAAGATCAGAGGTCATTGTGCAGAACAGTTGGCCTCAGTCAGTGAGTTTCAAGTGTTCCCAGTTATGCTGGTCCAAGGACTCACATTGGGGGAGGCTGGGCTCTTTCACCTAACATGCAGGGATGCTCTTACCCCTAACTAGTAGGTTTAAAATCTTAACAAATTCACCAGGAAAAAGCCTCCCTCCTGTCTTGGAGATTCAGCACTCAATTCAGCATTTAACATCTCTTTCAGCTTTGTTTTTTTGGGGCCAGGGTGTAGGGGGGCAGTTACCGGAGATTGAACTCAGGGGCTTGACCACTGAGCCACATCCCCAGCCCTATTTTATATTTTATTTAGAGACAGGGTATCACTGAGTTTCTTGGTGCCTTGTTTTTGCTGAGGCTGTCTTTGAACTCACTATCCTCCTGCCTCAGCCTCCTGAGCTGCTGGGTTACAGGCGTGCACCACTGTGCCAGCTCTTTCAGTTCTTTATATTTCACCTGTGCTTCTTCTAGCATAAAGGGGAAAGGGAAGACAAATTATTACCTCTTACGATATGTCAGAGCCTTCTAGTTATAAAATTATACAAAATAAAAAATTCTCTTTTCCATTTAGGATTTTAAAATTTTGTTTCTTGGTACTGGTTAGTTTCAATTCAAACCAATTTTGTTCCTATACAGGGTTTAATTTAGTCCTAAGCCAGATCTACTAAGAAACCCAAAGAGGATAAGATCTGATCCCTGTCCTGCTGCCCCCCTCCCCTGACTCAGGCAATGGCAAGGCCCTACTGAGGTGGATGGCGAAAGGCGTCCATCCTCTGGAGGAGCGCAGTATGTTTCTGGGAATGGGCTGATTTGTTTTTGTATTCCTTTAATAAGTATAGTTCTGATTTCTCATATGACCATTAAGTATAAAGGAAAAATCATGACTTTTTCAATTAATGCAACTACTTCTAACGCATAGATCTGTTTGCTCTAAATGCAATGATTCAGCTGTGGAGTGTAAATTGTTAATGTCTAAAGAAAAACTCCCTGTATTTTTGTCAAGGAAGTTTTTGAGAAATTAAATTAAAATCGAGAGAAGGAAAATTAATGTTAAAAAGATAGATTAGTGCTTAGTACTGGGCAACTTCTTCTTGTTCCTGTGCACAATTGTTTGTGCTCTTACTTTTGTTTGATTAAAAGTAATAACAAATCAACTACTTGCCGTAACCATGGCACTGGTTCCAGTCAGTAAGTCAAGAAAGAATAGTCAAGGTATAGGCCAATAGTTTGGGACATTTGTAATTATAATTTAAAGTTAACTTAGCAGAAACAGCTCAAAGCAAAACTCGAACTGAAAGTACAAATGCTTGCTTATGCATAAGCCAAGATACATTCTTCTATTCTAATTGTAGCTACGTAATATTTTGTTTTGTTTGAATAAGAATTCCTGTTTTGTAACCACATAGTACTGTAAGCCTGCCAAAATGAAAAGTATATATGATCAACTTCACAAGTAAAGATTGGGATCAACACCTTCACTTTGGTGTCGGGGTTGTTTCTCCGTTTGTCTCCTGAGACCCCCTGTTAGAGCTGGTCTCCGACACTGTCCTTCAACCAACTTACAATCTAATGGGAAGATGAACTCAATATGTGCAGGAAACTTGGTAACAATTCTATGCAATCTACAAATTATCATTATTTTCCCTTAGTGTTTGCTTGGGCAGCTCTGGGAATGGAGCACTTAATACTTGTCAAAACCCCTCATTCCATCTTGATTATGTGCTTCTCCAGGTCCTAGTTGGTCCTCTCAATTGTGTACTAAACACTAGGGCAACACCTTGTGTAAATGTGCACTCAGTAAAGGTTTGAAGAATGAAGAAGGTCTGTCAAGTACATCCATGGAGCAGAGTTTTTAAAAGATTCTTTAAAGTCGGTACTGTGTGGGACCTAAAGGATCTAACAGAGACTAGTCAGAGGCGAGAGGATATTTCTGTTCAGTGTTTTTTTGTGCAGATATCTTGCTGAGAAAAATAAAGCCTCTGTGGGCATAAGTGAGGCAGCATAGCCCAGCGGCTTCTGAGGAACTCAGTGTCTCCTGTCTCCTAAACATATCCCTTACGGAGACCATCGGCAGTTCCCACAGAACAAGCAGATCTGCATCTTTCTCTCCCAATCAGTCACCTCAAAGTCAGGTGACCGAGAATGAAGTCACTTATGAGTGACCCCAAAATATAATATTTCTAAAAGGGGGGGCTGTGTATGAATTAGATTACTCACAAGCTTCAGGGATTTATTACAGTTAATAAATTGCTTGCAACTCTCCTCCCCAAGCATCCATGTGTTGTAAGATAAAGATGAAAACCCCTAGTTAGTGAATGAATACGTTTCTAAACATAACTTCTTCTACAATAATGTTTTTTATTTAAACAGATATTTTGGTAGGTCTATTGTTATGCTATATTGTATCATAATGGGAATGTTACCCTATACTTTCACCCTAAAAATTATTCCTTTCTGTCCTGCTCAACAAAAGCAGAGGATTAACACTTAGCCTTATCTATTGTTTACCATAAGTAATTTTCCACACACATCATCTCACTTAAGGAATTTAGGCTTCCCAGGGTTTCTGGTTATGTTTTGGGTTTTCTTCCAGTACTGGAGGCATCATGCAAAATCCCTCAGGTTTTGTGATAACCTCTGAAGTTATTTCTACTCTGGCAATACAAGTAGTATTGTGGAAACTTAGACACACATATAAAAGGTGCTACGATAGGTCATTAAATAAATGCCATCAAAATGGTAATGAAAATATGTACAATATTCTCTAATATGTTTTTAAAGTATAGGTATATCCTTATTCTGGGATCGTGGTTTTTAAAATTGTGATGGTAAATAAACTACTTACCAGCAACTCTCACAGAGAGGCGTAGATTTCTGGTTTTTGTGTGGCCCTTGCTGCTCTCTATACTAGCACCTGGGCTGCAAAGAAAGCTCTTGGTAAAACTGGCTATTGGTTTCCATTCACCAAAAACGGACCTGTTATTCTGAAAGTTGCCTGTCGTATATCTGTGGCCTCATGAAAGAGTCAAAATCCTCTGATCTCTCACAATTCATTTTCCTGTGATGGACATTTATAGAGGTCTGGGGCCGACCTGTTAGGAATATGCATCATGCCTTTTCTCTGCAGCTGCTCTGGGACTCCTCAGTGTGCAAACACAACTCAAAGGCAATGGCTTGAGTTCAACTGCAACAATGGAGAGCAGTTAATTCGCTGTTGGATTTTTTAATGTCTTGGCAATCACCTGTTCCCAGCATGCAGCGAGAAGATCAGTGTCCTCTTTCTTCGGGGATGTGGGTGAGCGAAGTTCAGAGTGAGATTTCTGCTAAGAAGTTGTGGGTGGCTGAAACCTCAAGACTGCCTACCCTTTTCCCTAGGGAGGGAAGGGGTCAGGGTGGGTGTACACTTATTGGGATGGATTTCGCACGGCATATGAAGTTTTTCCTTCATGTTACATACTTTGAAAAATGGACAGATATCAGAAGCCACAATATTAAAAGCATCCCCACTACCTTCAGCTGATCCACTCCTGATAAGGGCTGATCCTTTACCAAACCCTGCATGACTTCGTGCCCCTTAATTTTATGATCCTGCTGATGCTCAAGACCTGGTGAAGAAATTGTTTGCTATGGAGTTTAAAAGTAGGGGAAAAAAAAGAGTCATCAAACAGCTCTTTCGGGCACAGATGGAGAAAAGACAACAATCTTGAAAGTCTTGTAGTATTTTACTGCACAAAAATAAAAATAAAAGTATTAGATAAAGAGGTAAGTCTCTAAAACTTAAAATTTCCCATAATACAATGGGGTTTTCCTCATGCTTAAGAGAGACACATTAACAGTACTCCTAAAAGATCTTAGAATGATTCACCATCAGAAAAAGTCAAAGCTAAAGCACATTTGATGAAGCACTTCACACATTCCAGGGTCATCTCAATAAAAGGAATGATAATGATGTGTTGTTAAGGGAGTGAGGAAATCAGAAGCTTTATTCACCACTGTTAATAATAAGGTAAGCTGGTTCTACTGGTCTGAAAATGATCTGGAACTTTTTCAGAAAGTTAAATATGGAGTTAACAATCCACCTCTTCCACTCCTACTTACAAACTCAAGATAAATAAAAAAGTTGTCCAACAATGATTTGTACATGAATGTTCATATAATGTTCATATTATATATAATGTTCATATTATATATACGAATCTTATTCATATTAGTAAAAAAGTGAAAATGACCAGGCAGGTCTGTAATATAGCTACTCAAGAAGCTGAGGCAGTAGGATCACAAATTCAGGGACAACATGGGCAAATTTGCAAGACCCGGTCTCAAAACAAAATTTTTAAAAGGGTTGGGCTTTGGCTTAGTGGTAGAACATTGTTTAGTTTTCAGGAGGCTCCGGGTTCAATCTGCAGTACGACACCCACACAGACACAAAGTAAAAATTACTATCCAGTGGGAAATGAACAAAGAAATGTGGCATTTTCATAAGATGGAAATCAGTCACAATAAAGAGGAATAAACTTAAATATTAATACAAGCTACAATATAACTGAAAATTGCAAACATCCTAAGTGAAAGGAGTCAGATCCAAAAGGCCTATATGGTATTACTTCATTAAAAATATTCACAGAAACTCGAGTGTATACATAGGTCTTTCCACATGTGAAGGAGAAACACAGAAATGGTGTTTATTTAAAACTTAGAATCAAGATCCATTAGGAAAATTCAAGTCAAAGTCACATTGCACATAGCACTTTACATTCACTAGTGTTGGCTAGAGCTGCAATATTGGGGGAAAAGAGATTGATTGCTTTTAGTATAGGCTTTTTTTTGGAGAGAAAAGTAATAAAAATATTCTGAAATACCTGTGAATTAGAGAACCCAGGTGAGGTCACAATGTGTCAGAATATGTGATTCCCCAGGGCATGTCCCTGGCCACACTCCACTTTCCCATACTCCTCTCAGTACAGTGGGCCTTTAAGATAATTAACCCACAAAATGGATGGATCCACAGATTAGGTCACAAGTCTCACAGTCTAATAATTTCACCTCTGAACACTGCTACTCTGGCTGACCCTGAATTTGGTGGGGGTATACCTTATTTCTAAGCCATAATACTCCCTACAATCCATGTGCTTTTGTTAGAATACCTTCATGTATTTTGGGAGAGTAATATGGTGCCAAAACAAGATTAAAAGGAAATATCTGGTAACTGAAGATGTGACATTTGGAGCTTTGGAAAAAGCTCTGAAGAGGAGCCCTGGGTGGAGCACTTTAAAGTCCTGGTGACAAGGACACAAGAGGGAACCTGGTCTGTGGGGTAGCTGAGTGGCAGTGGGATCACTCATTAAAACATAAAAAAATGAGAAGGAGCATGTCTGGGGAGAGAAAAGGAGGGAAAAATTCTGGGCCTGGAGTCTGGGTACCTGCGGGGTATCCCCGACCTGATTCCAGGAGGCAGCGGGACGGGTTCCCAGGAGATAGGCCTGGGAGTCATGGCTTAGAGTGTCTGTGATAGTCACAGTTGCTCATAATGCCAAAAGAGAGCCGGGTGAGGAGAGAGGGCCTGATGGACTGTGCAGAAAAGAAGGTGTCAAGAAGGAGGCTCACCAGCTATCAGCAATCATTCTGCACCACAGTGTCAAAGCTCTGCTCTCTGTACCAGGCCTTCTGCACCCCAGTTTAAACCTCTGCTCTCTATAACAGTCCTTCTGCACCCCAGTCTCCAAACTCTGCTCCCTGCAACAATCCTTCTCCACCCAAGTCTCCAAGTTCTAGTCTCTGAAACACTCCTTCTGCAACCCAGTCTCGAACATCTGCTCTCTGCAACAGTCCTTCTGCACCTCAGTCTGAAAACTCTGTTCTATGCAACAATCATTCTGCACCCCAGTCTCCAACCTCTGCTCTCTGTAACAGTCCTTCTGCACCTCAGTCTCCAAACCCTGCTATCTATAATATCCTTCTGCACACCAGTCTCCAAACTGTGATATCTGTAACAGGCCTTCTGCACCCCAGTCTCCAAACTCTGCTCCCTTCAAGAATCTTTCTGCACTCCAGTCTCCAAGTTCTGCTCTCTGAAAGAGTCCTTCTGCACACCACTCTCGAACATCTGCTCTCTGCAACAGTTCTTCTGCACCTAAGTCTGAAAACTCTGCTCTCTGTAACAGTCCTTCTGCACCTCAGTCTCCAAACTCTGCTCTCTATAATATCCTTCTGGAACCCAGTCTATAAAATGTGCTATCTGTAACCGTTTTTCTGCACCTCAGTCTCCAACATCTGCTCTCTGTAACAGGCCTTCAGCACCCCAATCTCCAACCTCTGCTCTCTGTAACAGGCCTTCTTCACCCCAGTCTCCAACCTCTTCTCTCTGAAACGACCATTCTGCACCTCAGTCTCCAACCTCTGCTATCTGCAACAGTCATTTTGCCATCAATCTCCAACGTCTGCTCTCTCTAAAATCTTTCTGCACCCCAGTCTCCAAACTCTGCTCTCTGTAACAGTCCATCTGCACCCCAGTATCCAACCTCTGCTCTCTGAAACAAACGTTCTGCACCACAGTCTCAAAACTCTGCTCTCTGCAACAGTCCTTCTGCACCCCTGTCTCCAACCTCTGCTCTCTAGAACAGTGCTTCTGCACCCCAGTCTCAAATCTATGCTCTCTGCAACATTTCTTCTGCACCCCAGTCTCCAAATGTGCTCTCTGTAACTGTCTTTCTGCACCCCTGTCTCCAACCTCTGCTATCTGTAAGTGCTTCTGCACCTCAGTCTCCAACCTCTGCTCTCTGAAACGATACTTCTGCACCCCAAGCATCAAACTCTGCTCTCTGGAACAGTCCTTCTGCACCTCAGTCTCTAAACTCTGATCTCTGTAACAATCTTTCTGCAACTCAGTATCCAACCTCTACTCTCTTTAACAGTCCTTCTGCATCTCAGTATCCAACATCTGATCTCTGTTACGATCCTTCTGTACCCCAGTCTCCGAACTGTGCTATCAGTAACAGTCCTTCTTCACCTCAGTCTCCAAACTCTGCTCTCTGTAAAAGGCCTTCTGCACTCCAGTTTCCAAACTCTCCTCACCATAACAGGCCTTCTGCACTTCAGTCTCCAACCTCTTCTCTCTGCAACGATCTTTCTGCACCTCAGTTTCCAACCTCTACTCTCTGCAACAGTCTTTGTGCACCCCAGTCTCTAACCTCTTCACTCTGTAAAATCCTTCTGCACCTCAGTCTCCAACCTCTGCTCTCTGTAACAGTCCATATGCACCCCAGTATCCAAACTCTGCTCTCTGTAACAATAATCTGCACCCAAGTCTCCTACCTCTGCTTTCTGTATCAGTTCTTCTGTACCCAAGTCTCCAACCTCTGCTCTCTGTAACTGTCCGTCTGCACCTCAGTCTACAAACTCTGCTCTCTGTAACAGTCCTTCTGCACCCTAGTCTCAAACCTCTACTCTCTACAACATTTCTTCTGCACCCCAGTTTCCAACCTGTGCTCTCTTTAACGGTCCTTTTGCACCCCAGTCTCCAACCTCTGCTCTTTGTAAGTATCGTTCTCCACCACAGTCTCCAACCTCTGCTCTCCTCAACGATCATTCTGCACCTAAGTCTCCAGCCTCTGCTCTCTGCAAAGATCCTTCTGCACCCCAGTCTTCAACCTCTGCTTTCTGTAACAGTCCTTATGCATCTCAGTCTCCAAACTATGCTCTCAGTAAGATCCTTCTGCACACCAGTCTACAACATCTGCTCTCTGCAACGATCCTTTAGAACCTCAGTTTCCAACCTCTCCTCCCTGTAACAGCCCTTCTCTACAGCAGTCTCCAAACTCTGCTCTATGTAATGGTCCTTCTACACCCCAGTCTCCAACCTCTACTTTGTGTATTAGTCCTTCTGCGCCCCAGTCTCCAAACTCTTCTCTCTGTAACAGTTCTTCTGCATCACAGTCTCCAAAGTCTGCTCTCTGCAACAGTCCTCTGCACCCCAGTCTCAACCCTCTGCTCTCTGTAACAGTTTTTCTGCACCCCAATCTCAAAACTCTGCTCTCTGTAACACTCATTCTGCACTCCAGTCTCCACCCTCTGATCTCTGTTACAATGCGTCTGGACATCAGTCTCCAACCTCTGGTCTCTACAACGTTCCTTATGTACCTCAGTCTCCAAACTCTATTCTCTGTAAAAGTCCTTCTCACTTCAGTCTCCAAACTCTGCTTTCTGTAAGATCCTTCTGCAAAAAATTCTCCAAATTCTGCTCTCTGTAACAGTTTTTCTGCACCCCAGTCTCAAAACTCTGATCTCTGTAACAGGCCTTTTGCACCCCAGTCTTATAACTCTACTCTTTTTAACAGACCTTCTGCACCCAAATCTCCAACCTCTGCTGTCTGCATCGATCCTTCTGCACCCCAGTCTCCATACTCTGCTCTCTGTAACAGTCCTTCTGCACCCCAGGATCCAATATCTGCTCTGGGAAACAGTCCTTCTGCACCTCAGTCTGAAAACGCTGCTTTCTGCAACAATTATTCTGCACCCCAGTTTCCAACCTCTCTGTAACAGACCTTCTGAACCTCTGTCTCCAAAATGCTCTCAGTAAGATCCTTCTGTAACCTAGTCTCAAAACTGTGCTATCTGTAACAGTCCTTCTGCACCTCATTCTCCAACCTCTGTTCTCTGCAACAGTCTTTCTGCACCCCAGTCTCCAACCTCTACTCTCTGCAACAGTCCTTCTATACCCAAGTCTCCAACCTCTGCTCTCTGCAACGAAACTTCTGCACCGCAGTCTCCAATGTCTGTTCTTTGCAACAGTCTTTCTGACCCCAGTCTCCAGCCTCTGCTCTTTGTAAGATCCTTCTGTACCCCAGTTTCCAAACTCTGCTCTCTGTGACATTCCTTCTGTACCACAGTTTCCAACCTCGGCTCTCTGTAACAGTCCTTCTACACCTCAGTCTCTAATATTTCCTCTCTGTACCAATCCTTCTGCCCCTCAGTCTCCAACCTCTGCTCTCTTTAACACTCCTTCTGCAACTCAGTCTCCAAACTCTGCTCTCTGTAACAGGCTTTCTGCACCCCACTCTCCAAACTTTGCTCTCTGTAACAATTCTTCCGCACCCCAAACTCGAACCTCTGCTCTCTGTAACAGTCCTTCTGCACACAAGTCTTCAACTTCTTCTCTCTGCAACGATTCTTCTGCACCTCAGTCTCCAACCTCTGCTCTCTGCAACAGTCCTTCTGCACCCCGCACTCCAGACTCTGCTCTCTGTAAGATCCTTTTGCATCCCTTTCTCCAACCTCTGCTCTTAGTAACAGTCCTTCTGCACTTCAGTATCCAACCTGTGCTCTCTCTAAAAGTCCTTCTGCACCTCAGTCTCCAACGTTTGCTCTCTTAATGGTCCTTCTGTACCCCAGTCTCCAACCTCTGCTCTCTCTAACAATTTTCTGCACTTCAGTCTCCAACGTCTGCTCTCTGTAACAGTCCTTCTGCACCCTAGTCTCCAAAATCTGCTCTCTACAAGGGTCCTTCTGCACGATAGTCTCCAAACTCTGCTCTCTCTAACAGTCCTTCTTTACCGCACTCTCCAAACTCTTCTCTCTATAATGGTCCTTCTGCACCCCAATTGCCAACCTCTGCTTTTTGTAACTGTTCTTCTCCACCTAAGATTCCAACCTCTATTCTCTTTAACAGTCCTTCTAAGCCTCAGTCTGAAACCTCTGCTCTCTGCAGTGATCCTTCTGCACCCAGTCTCCAAAATGTGCTATCTGTACCAATCCTTCTGTACCCCAGTCTCCAACCTTTGCTCTGTGTAACAGGTCTTCTGCACCCCAGTCTCCAAACTCTGCTCTCTTTAACAGCCCTTCTGCATCCCAGTCTCCAACCTCTACTCTCTTCAACGATCCTTCTGCACCTCAGTCTCCAACCTCTGCTCTCAGCAACAGTCCTTCTACACCCTAGTCTCCAACCTCTGTTCTCTGCAACGATCCTTCTGCATCCCAGTTTCCAACAACTGCTCTCTGCAACATTCCTTCTGCATCCCAGTCTCCAACCTCTGCTCTCTGCAACATTTCTTCTGCACACCAGTCTCCAAACTGTTTTCTCTGTAACTTTCCTGCTGCATTCCAGTCTCCAAACAATGCTCTCAGTAGCGATCCTTCTGCACCTCATTCTCCAACCTCTGCTCTCTGCAACGATCCTTCTTCACCCCAGTCTCCATCCTCTGCTCTCTTTATTAATCCTTTTTCACCCCAGTCTCCAAACTCTCCTCTCTGTAAAAGTCGTTCTGCACCTCAGTCTCCAAGTTCTGCAATTTGTAACAGTCCTTCTGCACCCCAGTATAAAACCTCTGCTCTCAGAAATGATCTTTCTGCACCTCAGTCTCCAAACTCTGCTCTCTTTAATAGTCCTTCTGCACCCCAGTCTCCAACATCTGCTCTCTGCAACGATCCTACTTCTTCCTAGACTCCAAACTCTGCTCTCTTCAACGGTCCTTCTACACCCCAGTTTCCAAACTCTGCTCTCTAAAACAGTCATTCTGCACCCCAGTCTCCAACCTCTGCTCTCAGTAACAGATCTTCTGCACCCCAATCTCCAAACTCTGCTCTCTGTAACACTCCTTCTGCACCCCAGGCTCCACACTCTACTCTCTGTGAAAGTCCTTCTGCACTTCAGTCTCCAAAATCTGCTCTCTGTAACATCCATCTGAAACCCATTGTCCAAAAGCTGCTCTCTGTAACAGTCCTTCTGCACCCCAGTCTTTTAACTCTGCTCTCTTTAACAGGCCTTCTGCACCCAAATCTGCAACCTCTGCTATCTGCATCGATCCTTCTGCACCCAAGTCTCCATACTCTGCTCTCTGTAACAGTCCTTCTGCACCCCAGGATCCAATATCTGCTCTGTGCAACAGTCCTTCTGCACCTCAGTCTGAAAACTCTGCTCTCTGCAACAATCCTTCTGCACCCCAGTTTCCAACCTCTATGTAACAGACCTTCTGAACTTCAGTCTCCAAAATGATCTCTGTAAGATCTTTCTGTAACCCAGTCTCGAAACTGTGCTATCTGTAACAGTCCTTCTGCACCCCAGTCTCCAAACTCTGTTCTCTGCAACAGTCTTTCTGCACCCCAGTCTCCAAACTCTACTCTCTGCAACAATCCTTCTACACCCCAGTCTCCAACCTCTGCTCTCTGCAACGATCCTTCTGCACCCCAGTCTCCAACGTCTGTCATCTGCAACAGTCTTCCTACCCCAGTCTCCAGCCTCTGCTCTTTGTAAGATCCTTCTGCACCCCAGTTTCCAAACTCTGCTCTCTGTGACATTCCTTCTGCACCCCAGTCTCCAGCCTCTGCTCTTTGTAACAGTACTTCTCTACCGCAGTATCAATCTCTTCTCACTGCAACATTTCTTCTGCACCCCACTCTCCAAACTGTGCTCTCTGTAACTGTGTTTCTTACCCTAGTCTACAAACTGTGCTCTGTGTAACTGTCCTTCTGCACCTCAGTCTCCAACCTCTGCTCTCTCCAACAATCCTTCTGCACCTCAGTTTCCAACCTCTGCTCTCTGGAATGAACCTTCTGTACCACAGTTTCCAACCTCTGCTCTCTGTAACAGTCCTTCTACACCTCAGTCTCCAACCTCTCCTCTCTGTACCAATCCTTCTGCACCTCAGTCTCCAAACTCTGCTCTCTTTAACACTCCTTCTGCACCTCAGTCTCCAACCTCTGCTCTCTGTAACAGGCTATCTGCACCCCAGTCTCAAAACTTTGCTCTCTGTAACAATTCTTCTGCACCCCAATCTCGAACCTCTGCTCTCTGTAACAGTCCTTCTGCACCCCATCGTAAAACCTATGCTCTCCATAAAAGTCCTTCTGCACCTCATTCTCCATCCTCTGCTCTCAGCAACAGTCCTTCTGCACCCCAGTCTCCAACCTCTGTTCTGTGCAAAAGTCCTTCTACACACCAGTCTCCAACATCTGATTTCTGAAACGATCCTTCTGCATCCCAGTTTCCAACGTCTGCTCTCTGCAACAGTCCTTCTACACAACAGTCTCAAACTTCTGCTCTCTGCTACAGTCCTTCTGAAAACCAGTCTTCGACCTCTGCTCTCTTCAACCTTTCTTCTGCACCCCAGTCTCCAACCTGTGCTCTCTGTAACTATCCTACTGCACTCAGGTCTCCAAACTCTGCTCTCTGTAGCGATCCTTCTGCACCTCAGTCTCCAACCTCTTCTCTCTGCAAAGATCTTTCTGCACCCCAGTCTCCAATGTCTGTTCTCTGCAACAGTCCTTCTGCACCCCACTCTCCACCCTCTGCTCTTTGTAACAGTACTTCTGTACCGCAATCTTCATTCTCTGCTCACTGCAACATTTCTTCTGCACCCCAGTCTCCAAACTGTGCTCTCTTTAACTCTCTTTCTGACCCTAGTCTCCAAACTCTGCTCTCTGTAAGGATCCTTCTGCACCTCAGTTTCCAACCTCTTCTCTTTGCAATGATCCTTCTGCACCACAGTTTCCAACCTCTGCACTCTGTAACAGTCCTTCTACACCTAGTCTCCAAACTCTTCTCTCTGTACCAATCCTGCTGCACCTCAGTCTCCAAACTCTGCTCACTGTAACAGTCCTTCTGCACCTCATTCTCCAACCTCTGCTCTCTGAAACAGGCTTACTGCACCCCAGTCTCCAACCTCTGCTCTCTGTAACAGTTTTTCTGCAAGCCAATCTCGAATCTCTGCTCTCTGTATAAGTCTTTCTGCACCCCAGTCTCCAACCTCTTTTCTCTGCAATGATCCTTCTGAACCTCAGTCTCCAAACTCTTCTCTCTGCAACAGTCCTTCTGCACCCCATTCTCCAGACTCTGCTCTCTGTTAGATCCTTTTGCATCCATTTCTCCAACCCTTACTCTCTGTAACAGTCCTTCTGCACCCCAGTATCCAACCTCTGCTCTCTCTAAAAGTCCTTCTGCACCTCAGTCTCCAAACTTTGCTCTCTGTAATGGTTCTTCTGTACCACAGTCTACAACCTCTGCTCTCTGTATCAATCCTTCTGCACCTCAGTCTCCAACATCTACTCTCTACAACGGTCCTTCCGCACCAAAGTCTCCAAACTCATTTCTTTCTAACAGTCCTTCTGTACCGCAGTCTCCCACCTCTTCTCTCTATAAAGGTCATTCTGCACCGCAATTGTCAACCTCTGCTTTCTGTAACAGTCCTTCTGCACCTCAGATTCCAAAATCTGCTCTCTGTAACAGTCCTTCTAAGCCTCAGATTGAAAGCTCTGCTGTCTGCAACAATCCTTCTGCACCCCAGTCTCCAAACTGTGCTATCTGAAACAATCCTTCTGCACCCCAGTCTCCAACCTCTCCTCTCTGTAACAGGTTTTCTGCACCCGAGTCTCCAAACTCTACTCTCTGTAACAGGCCTTCTGCACCCCAGTCTCCAACATATTCTCTCTGCAACGATTCTTCTGAACCTTACTCTTCAATCTCTGCTCTCTGCAAAAGTCTTTCTAAACCGCAGTCTCCAACCTCTGCTCTCTGCAATGATCCTTCTGCATTCCCGTCTCCAACAACTGCTCTCTGAAACAGTCCTTCTAAACCCCAATCTCCAACCTCTTCTCTCTGCTACAGTACTTAGCATCCCAGTCTCCAACCTCTGCTCTCTGCAACATTTCTTCTGAACCCAAGTCTCCAACCTGTGCTCTCTGTAACCGTCCTGCTGCACCCAGGTCTCCAAACTCTCCTCTCTGTAGCGATCCTTCTGCACTTCATTCTCCAAAATCTGCTCTCTGCAACGATCCTTCTGCACCCCATCTCCATCCTCTTCTCTCTGTACAAATCCTTTTGCACCCCAGTCTCCAACCTCTCCTCTCTGTAAACGTCATTCTGCACTTAAGTCTCCAAGTTCTGCAATCTGTAACAGTCCTTCTGCACCCCAGTCTCAAAACTCTGCACTCAGAAATGATCTTTCTGCACCTCAGTCTCCAACCTCTGCTTTCTTTAATAGTCCTTCTGCACCCAGTCTCCAACATCTGCTCTCTGCAATGATCCATCTTCACCCCAGACCCCAACCTCTGCTCTCTGCAATGGTCCTTCTACATCCCAGTTTCCAAAATCTGCTCTCTGTAACAGTCATTCTGCACCTCAGTCTCCAAACTCTGCTCTCTGAAACAGTCCTTCTGGACCCCTGTCTCCAACCTCTGTTCTCAGTAACAGTTCTTCTGAACCCCAATCTCCAAACTCTGCTCTCTGTAACACTCCTTCTGCACCCCAGTCTCCACCCTCTACTCTCTGTAAAAGTCCTTCTGCACCTCAGTCTCCAACCTCTGCTCTCTGTAAGATTCTTCTGCAACCAATTCTCCAAACGCTGCTAGCTGTAACAGTCTTCTGTAACCCAGTCTCCCAACTCTCCTCTCTGTAACAGGCCTTCTGCACCCCAGTCTTCAAACTCTGCTCACTGTAACACACCTTCTGTACCCCAGTCTCCAAACTGTGCTCTCTGCACCGATCCTTCTGCACCCCAGTCTCAAAACTCTGCTTTCTGTAACAGTCCTTCTCTACCCCAGGATCCAACATCTGCTCTCTGAAACAGTCCTTCTGCACCTCAGTCTGAAAACTCGGCTCTCTGCAGAAATCCTTCTGCACGCGAGTCTCCAAATTCTGCTCTCTGTAAACGTCTATCTGCACGTCAGTCTCTAAACTCTGCTCTCTGCAGAAGTCCTTCTGCATCCCATTCTCAAACCTCTGCTCTTTACAACAGTCCTTGTGTACCCTAGTCTCCAAAATCTTCTCTGTAACAGTCCTTCTATACTGCAGTCTCCAACCTCTGCTCTCTGTAAGGTTCATAGTGGACCCAAGTCTCCAACCTCTGCTTTCTGTATAAGTCCTTCTGCACCCCAGTCTCCAAACTCTGCTCTCTGAAACAGTCCTTCTGCATCTCACTCTCAAACATCTGCTCTCTGTAACCGTCCTTCTTCACCCCAGTTTTCAAACTCTACTCTCTGCAACAGTCCTTCTACACCCCAGTGTTCAACCTCTGCTCTGTGTAACAGTCCTTCTGCAACCGAGTGTCCAATCTCTGCTCTCTGCTATGATCCTTTTGCATCCCAGTCTCCAACATCTGCTCTCTGCAACCGTCCTTCTGCACTCAAGTCTCCAAACTCTGCTGTCTGCAATGATCCTTCTGCACACCAGTCTCCAAACTCTGTTGTCTGCAATGATCCTACTGCACCTCAGTCAGCAATCTCTGCTCTCTGTAACAATCCTACTGCACCTCAGTCTCCAAACTCTGCTCTAGGTAATATCCTTCTGCAACCCTGTCTCCAAACTCTGCTCTCTGTAACAGCCCTTATGCACCCAGTCTCCAACCTTTCCTCTCTTTAACAGTCCTTCTTAACCCCAGTCTTAAAACTCTACTCTCTACAACAGTCCTTTTACACCCCAGTCTTCAACCTCTGCTCTGTGTAACAGTCTCTCTGCAACCCAGTGTCCAATCTCTGCTCTCTGCAATGATCCTTCTGCATCCCAGTCTCCAACATCTGCTCTCTGCAACCGTCCTTCTGCACTCAAGTCTCCAAACTCTGCTCTCTGCAATGATCCTTCTGCACACCAGTCTCCAAACTCTGTTGTCTGCAATGATCCTACTGCACCTCAGTCAGCAATCTCTGCTCTCTGTAACAATCCTACTGCACCTCAGTCTCCAAACTCTGCTCTAGGTAATATCCTTCTGCAACCCTGTCTCCAAACTCTGCTCTCTGTAACAGCCCTTATGCACCCAGTCTCCAACCTTTCCTCTCTTTAACAGTCCTTCTTAACCCCAGTCTTAAAACTCTACTCTCTACAACAGTCCTTTTACAACCCAGTCTTCAACCTCTGCTCTGTGTAACAGTCTCTCTGCAACCCAGTGTCCAATCTCTGCTCTCTGCAATGATCCTTCTGCATCCCAGTCTTCAACATCTGCTCTCTGCAACCGTACTTCTGCACTCAAGTCTCCAAACTCTGCTCTCTGCAATGATTCTTCTGCACACCAGTCTCCAAATTCTGTTCTCTGCAATGACCCTACTGCACCTAAGTCACCAACCTCTGCTCTCTGTAACAATTCTACTGCACCTCAGTCTCCAAACTCTGCTCTAGGTAATATTTTTCTGCAACCCATCTCCAAACTCTCCTCTCTGTAACAGCCCTTATGCACCCAGTCACCAACTTTTCCTCTCTGTAACAGGCTTTCTGCACCCCAGTCTCCAAACTCTGCTCTCTGTCTCAGTCCTTCTGCACCCCAGTTTCCAAACTCTGCTCTCTGTAACAGTCTTTCTGCATCTCAGTCTCCTACCTCTGCTCTCTGCAACAGTTCTTCTGCACCCCAGTGTCCAACATCTGCACTCTGAAACAGTTCTTCTCCTCCCCAGTCTCCAACCTCTGCTCTCTGTAACAGTCCTTATGTATTGCAGTCTCCAAACTCTGCTCTCTGTAACGATCTTTTTGCACCTCAGTCTCCAACCTCTGCTTTCTGTATCAGTCCTTCTGCAACCCAATCTCCAACCTCTACAATCTGCAACAGTCGTTCTGCACCTCAGTCTCTAAATACTACTCTCTGCAAAAGTCCTTCAGCACCCAAGTTTCCAAAACCTGCTCCCTGCAACAGTCTCTCTTCACCCCAGTCTTCAACCTCTGCTCTGTGTAACAGTCCTTCTGCACCCCAGGCTCCAAACTCTGCTCTCTGTAACAGTCCTTCTGCACCATATTTTCCACCTCTGCTCTCTGTTACAGTCTTTGTATACCGCAGTCTCCAACCTCTGCTCTTTGTAACAGTCCTTCTGCACCTCAATTTCTAACCTCTGCTTTCTGTAACAGTCCTTCTGCACCTCAGTAACCTAACTCTGCTCTCTGTAACCGTCCTTCTGCACCTCAGTCTCCAACCTCTGCTCTCTGTAACAGTCCTCCTGCACCTCAGTCTGAAACCTCAGGTCTTTGCACGATCCTTCTGCACCCCTGTCTCCAACCACTGCTCTCTGTAACAGTCGTCCTGCACCTCAGTCACCAACCTCTGGTCTCTGTAAGATCCTTCTGCAACCCAGCCTCAATATCCTGCTCTCTATAACAGTCCTTATGCAAACCAGTCTCCAACCTCTGCGCTCTGTTGCAGGCCTTCTGCACCCCAGTCTCCAAACTCTGCTCTATAAATCAATCCGTCGGCATGCCAGTTTCCAACCTTTGCTCTCTGTAAAGGTCCTACTGCACCGCAGTCTCCCACCTCTGCTTTTTATATCATAATTTTTTACCCCAGTCTCCAACGTCTGCTCTGTGTAACACTCCTTCTGTGTCTCAGTCTCCAACCTCTGCTCTCTGCAACAGTCCTTCTGCACCCCAGTCTCCAATCTCTGCTTTCTGCAAAATTCCTTCTGCACCTCAGTCTCTAAACTCTGCTCTCTGAAACAGTCCTTGTGCACCCCTGTCTCCAAACTCTCCCCTCTGTAACTGTCATTCTGCATCCCTTCACCAAACTCTGCTCTCTATAACAGGCCTTCTGCACCGTAGTCTCCAAACTCTGTTCTCTGAAACAGTCCTTCTGCACCCCAGTCTCAAATCTCTGCTCTCTAAAAAGATCCTTCTGCACCTCAGTCTCCAACCTCTGTAATCTCCAACAATCCTTTTGCACCTCAGTTCCAAAACTCTGACTTCTGCAATGGTCCTACTGCACCCCAGTCTCTAACATCTCCTCTCTGCAACGATCATTTTGCTCCACCGTCTCCAACCTCTTCTCTCTGCAAAAGTCCTTCTGCACCCAAGTCTTTAACCTCTGCTCTATGTAAGATCATTGTGCACCCCAGTTTCCAAACTCTGCTCTCTGAAACAATCCTTCGGCATGCCAGTTTACAACCTTTGCTTTCTGTAACAGTCCTACTGCACCCCAGTCTCCTACCTCTGCTTTCTATATCATTATTTTTCACCCCAGTCTCCAAAGTCTGCTCTGTGTAACAGTCCTTCTGCGTCGCAGTCTCCAAACTGTGCTCTCTGTAACAGTCCTTCTGGACCCCAGTTTGCCACCTCTTCTCACTGTAATGATCCTTCTGCACCCCAGTCTCCACTTTGCTCTCTGCAATGATTCTTCTGCAACTGAGTCTCCAACTTTTGCTCTCTTCATCGATCCTTCTGCATTCCACTCTCCAACCTATGCTCTCTGTATGATCCTTCTGAAATGAAGTCTCCAACCTCTGCTCTCTGCAACGAACCTACTTCACCCCAGTCTCCAACATCTGCTCTCTGCAACAGTCCTTCTGCACCTCAGTCTGAAAACTCTGCTCTCTGCAACGATCCTTCTTCAACTCAGTTCCCAAAATCTGATCTCTGCAATGGTCCTTCTGAAACCCAGTATCCAAACTCTGCTCTCTGTAACAATCCTTCTGCACCCCAGTCTCCAAAATCTGCTCTCTGAAAAAGTCCTTCTTCACCCCAGTCTCCAACATCTGCTCTCTGCAACAGTTGATCTGCACCTCAGTCTAAAAACTCTGCTCTAAAACGATCCTTGTGCACCCAAGTCTCCAAACTCTGCACTCTGAAACAGTCATTATCCACCCCAGTCTCCAACCTCTGCACTGTGTAACAGTCCTCCTGTAGTGTAGTCTCCAAAATCTGCTCTCTGTAACGGTCCTTCTGCACCCCAGTCTCTAACCTCTGCTTTTTGTATCAGTCCATATGCACTCCAGTCTCCAACCTCTGCTCTCTGTAACAGTCCTTCTGCACCTAAGTCTCCAAACTCTGCTGTCTTCAACAGTCCTTCTGCAACAAAGTCTCAAACCTCTTCTCTGTGCAACAGTCCTTCTACACCCCAGTCTGAAATGTCTTTCTCGGCAAGGATCCTTCTGCACCCCATTCTCAAAACTCTGCTCTTTGTAACAGTCCTTCTGCACCCCAGTCTCAAACCTCTGTTCTCTGTTACAGGTATTTTGCACCCCATTCTTCAAACTCTGCTCTCTGTAACAGTGCTCTGCACCTCAGTCTACAAACTCTGCTCTCTGCAACAATCCTTCTGCACCCCAGTCTCCAAAATCTGCTTACTTTATCAGTCCATCTGCACCAAAATTTCCAACACCTGCTCTCTGTAAGAGTCTTTCTTCACCTCAGTCTACAAACTCTTCTCTTTGCAACAGTCCTTCTGCACCCCAATCTCCAACATCTTCTCTCTGCAATGGACTTTCTTCACCGAAACTTAAACCTCTTCCTCTGTAACAGGCCTTCTGTAACCCAGTCTCCAACCTCTGCTCTTTTAAACAGTCCTTCTGCACCCCAATGTGAACCTGTGCTCTCTGCTACAGTCCTTATACAACCCAGTGTCCAGCCTCTGCTCCCTGCAACAGTCCCTCTGCAACCCAGTCTCCAACCTCTACTCTCCTTAACAATCCTTCTACACCGCAGTCTCCGAGCTCTGTTCTTTATAACAGTCCTTCTGCACCCCAGTCTCAAAATTTTGCTCTCTACAACGAACCTTCTGCACCCCAGTCTTCAACATCTGCTCTCTGTAACAGGCCTTTTGCACCCAAATCTCCCACCTCTACTCTCTGTAACAGTCCTTTTGCACCTCAGTTTCCAACCTCTGCTCTCTGCAACAGTCCTTTTGCACCTCAGTATCCAAACTCAGCTCTCTGCATCAAACCTTCTGCACCTCAGTCTCGAAACTCTAATCTCTGTAACAGTCCTTCTGCACCCCAGTCTCAAACCACTGCTGTCTGCAACAGTCCTTCTGCACACCAGTCTCCATCCTCTGCTCTCTGTAACAATCCTTCTGCACCCAGTCTCCAAACTCTGCTCTCTGTAACAATCCTTCTGCACCCCAGTCTCAAACCTCTTCTCTCTGCAATGATCCTTTTGCACCCCAGTCTCCAACCTCTTCTCTCTGTAACAGTCCTTCTGTACCTCAGTCTCCAAACTCTGGTCTCTGCAAAAATCCTTCTGCACCCCAGTCTCCAATCTCTGCTGCCTGCAAAAGTCCTTCTACACCCCAGTCACCAACCTCTGCTATTTGCAACAGTCCTTCTGCACCCCAGTCTCCAAAATCTGCTCTCTGTTACAATCCTTCTGTTCCTCAGTCTCCAACCTCTACCCTCTGTAACAGTCCTTCTGCATCTCAGTCTCCAAACTCTGCTTTCTGCAACACTCCTTCAGAACCTCTGTCTCAAATTCTTGTTCCTGAAACAGTCCTTCTACACCCCAGTCTCCAACCTCTGCTATCTTCAACAGTCCTTCTGCACCTTAGTCTCCAACCTCTGCTCTCTGCAACTAACCTTCTTTACCCCAGTCTTCAAAATCTGCTCTCTGCAACAGACCTTCTGCACCTCAGTCTGAAAACTCTGCTCTCTGCAAGGAGACTTCTTCACCTCAGTTCCCAGACTCTGATTTCTGCAATGGTCTTTCTGAACCCCAGTTTCCAACCTCTGCTCTCTCTAACAATCCTTCTCCACCTCAGTCTTCAAAATCTCCTCTGTGAAAAAGTCCTTCTGCATCCCTGTCTCCAACATCTGCTCTCTGCAACAGTCTTTCTTCACCTCAGTCTAAAACTCTGCTCTCTGAAACGATCCTTGTGCACCCCAGTCTCCAAACTCTGCACTCTGAAACAGTCCTTTTTAACAACAGTCTCCAAACTCTGCTCTCTGTAACAGTCTTCCTGTAGTGTAGTCTCCAAAATCTGCTCTCTGTAACGGTCCTTCCGCACCCCAGATTCTAAACTTTGCTTTCTGTATAAGTCCATCAGCACCCCAGTCTCCAACCTCTGCTCTCTGTAACAGTCCTTCTGAACGTCAGTATCCAAACTCTGCTGTCTGCAACAGTCCTTCGGCACCATAGTCTCAAACCTCTGCTTCGTGCAACAGTCTTTCTGCACCCCTTCTCCAAACTCTTTTCTCTGTAACAGTCCTTCTGCACACCAGTCTCAATACTCTGCTCTCCACAACGATCCTTATGCACCCCAGTCTCCTTCCTCGGCTCTCTGCAACAGTCCTTCTCCACCCCAGTCTCCAACCTCTGCTCTCTGTAACAGTCCTCCTGTAGTGCACTCTCAAAAATCTGCTCTATGTAACGGTCCTTCGGCACCCCAGTCTCCAACCTCTGCTCTCTGTACCAGTACTTCTGCACCCCAATCTCTAAACTCTGCTCTCTGTAACATTCCTTCTGCACTGCAGTCTCCAACCTCTGCTCTTTGCGACAGTTCTTCTACACGCCAGTCTCCAAACTATGCTCTCTGCAACAGCTCTTCTGCACCCCAGTCTCTAACCTCTGCACTCTGAAACAGTCCTTCTCAACCCCAGTCTCCAACTTCAGCTGCTATAACAGGCCTCCTCTTTTGCGGTCTCCAAATTCTGCTCTCTGTAATTTTCCTTATGCACCACAGTCTCTGACCTCTGCTTTCTCTATCAGTCCTTCTGCATCCCAGTCCCCAACCTGTGCTCTCTGTAACAGTCCTGCTGCACCCCAGTCTCTAAACTCTGCTCTCTGTATCAGACCTTTTGAACCAATATCTACAAACTCTACTCTCTATAACAGTCCTTCTGAACCTCAGTCTCCAACTTCTGTTCTCTGCAACAATCTTCTGCACCCCAGTCTCCAAGCTCTGCTCTCTGCAACGATCTTTCTGCACCTCTGTCTCCAAATTCTGCTCTCTGCAACACTCCCTCTGCACCCCAGTTTCCAACCTCTGCTCTATTTTAGATCCTTCTGCACACCAGTTTCCAAACTCTGTTCTCTACAACATTCCTTTTCCATCCCAGTCTCTAACCTCTTCTTTCTGCAATGATCCTGTAGCACCCCAGTCTCCAAGCTCTGTTCTCTACAAAAGTCCTTCTGCTCCCCAGTCTCCAAACTCTGCTCTGTATAACACTCCTTCTGTACTGCAATCTCCAACCTCTACTCTCTGCAATGGTTATTCTGCACAACTGTCTCCAAACTCTGTGGTCTGTAAGAGGCCTTCTGCACCCCAGTCTCCAAACTCTGCTCTCTGAAACAGGCCTTCTGTATCCCAGTCTCCAATCCCTTCTCTCTGCAATGATCTTTCTGCACCCCAGTGTCAAACCTCTGCTCCTTGCAACAGTCCGTCTTCACCCCAGTCTCAAACCTCTGCTCTCTGTAAGATCCTTCTGCACCCCAGTCTCCAAACTCTGCTCTCTGTAAGAGTCCTTCTGCACTTCAGTCTCCAAGCTCTACTCTCTGCAACAGTCAATTTGAACCCCAGTCTCCAACCTCTGCTCTCTGTAAGATCCATCTGAACCCCAGTATCCAACCTCTGCTCTCTGTAACAGTCTTTCTGAACCCCAGTCTCCAAAATCTGCTTTCTGAAAGATCTTTCTAGACCCCAGTCTCTAACCTCTGCTCTCTGCAACAGTCTTTCTGCACTTCAGTCTCCAACTTCTGCGCACTGTAACAGTTTTTCTATACTAAAGCCTCCAAACTCTGGTATCTGTAACGGTTCTTCTGCACCCAATTACCAACCTCTTCTTTCTGTAACAGTCCTTCTGCACCTCAGTCTCCAAACTCTGCTCTCTGTAGCAGGCCTTCTGCACTTCTGTCTTCAAAATCTGCTCTCTCCAAGGATCCTTCTGCACCCCAGTCTCCAACCACTGCTCTCTGCAATTATCCTACAGCACCTGAGTCTCCGACCTCTGATCTATGCAACAGTCCTTCTTCACCTCAGTCTCCAAATTCTGCTCTCTTTAAGACCAATCTGAACCCCAGTCTCCAAAGTCTGCTCTCTGCAACGGTCCTTCAGCACCACATTCTCCAACCTCTGCTATCTGTAACAGTCCTTCTGCACCTCAGTCTCCAAATTCTGCTCTCTTTAAGACCAATCTGAACCCCAGTCTCCAAAGTCTGCTCTCTGCAACAGTCCTTCAGCAACACATTCTCCAACCTCTGCTATCTGTAACAGTCCTTCTGCACCCCAGTCTCCAAACTCTGCTCTCTTTAAGATTCTTTTTGCACATCAGACTCCAAACTCTACTCTCTGCAACAGTCCTTCTGCACTACAGTCTCCAAACTCTGCACTCTGCAACACTCCTTCTGCACTCCAGTCTCAAAACTCTGCTCTCTACAACAGTCCTTCTGCACCCCAGTCTAAAACCTCTGCTCTCTGCAACAGTCCTTCTGCACCCCAGTCTCCAAACTCTGCTCTCTGCAACAATCCTTCTGGACCCCAGTCTCCAACCTCTGCTCTCTGTAACAATTCTTCTGCACAACAGTCTCCAAACTCTGCTCTCTCTAAGATCCTTCTGCACTCCAGTTTCCAAACTCTGCTCTCTGGAACATTCCTTATCCACCCCAGTCTTTAACCTCTGCTTTCTGCAAGTGTCCTGCGGCACCCCAGTCTCCAAACTCTGTCCTCTACAACAGTCCATCTACTCCCCAGTCTCCAACCTCTACTCTCCGTAAGGGTCCTTCAGCACCTCAGCCTCCAAACTCTGCTTTCTTTATCAGTCCTTCTGAACCTCAGTCTCAAACCTCTGCTTTCTGTATCTATCCTTCTGCACCACAGTCTCTAACCTGTGCTCTCTGTAACATTTCTTCTGAACCCCAATTTTAAACTTCTGCTTTCTGTAACACTCCTTCTGCACCTCAGTCTCCAACCTGTGCTCTCTGTAACATTCCTTATGCGCCCCAGTCTCCAACCTCTTCTCTCTGTAACAGTTTTTCTACACCGCAGTCTACAAACTTTTGTCTCTTTAGCGGTTCTTCTGCACCCCAATTTCCAACCTCTGCTTTCTGTAACAATCCTTCTGCACCTCAGTCTCCAAACTCTGCTCTCTGTAACAGTCCTTCTGCACCCTAGTCTCCAACCACTGCTCTCTGTAACAGTCCACCTGCAACTCAGTCTCCAACCTCTCCTGTAACAGGCCTTCTGCACGTCAGTCTCCAAACTCTTCTCTCTGTAGCAGGCCTTCTGGACCCCAGTCTCCAAAATTTGCTCTCTGCAACGATCTTTCTGCACCCCAGTCCCCAACATCAGCTCTCTGCAATGATCCAACTTCACCCCACTCTCCAACCTCTGATCTCTACAACAATCCTTCTGCACATCAGTCTCCTAATTCTCCTCTCTGTAAGATGCTTCTGCAAACCTGCATCCAATTTCTTCTCTCTGTAACACTTCTTCTGCACCCCAGTCTCCTATATCTTCTCTCCTAACAGTCCTTCTGCAACTCAGTCTCCCAAATCTGCTCTCGGTAAGATCCTATTGCAACCAAATATTTAAACTCTGCACTTTGTAACAGTCCTTCTGCAAAACAGTCTCCAACCTCTTCTCTCTGCAAAGATACTTCTCCACCCCAGTCTCCAACATCTGCTCTCTGCAACAGTACTTCCACAACCCAGTCTCCAAACTCTGCTCTCTGTGACAGTCCTTTTTTCACCCCAGTCTCCAAACTCTGCTCTCTGCAACGATCCTTTTGGAACCCAGTATCCAACGTTTGCTCTCTGCAACAATCCTTCTGCACCCCAGTCTGAAAACTCTGCTAGCTGCAACAGTTTTTGTTAACCCCAGTCTGCAACAGTTCTACTGTACCTCAGTCTGAAAACTCTGCTCTCTGCAATAATCCATCTGCACCCCAGTCTCCAACCTCTGCTCTCTGTAACAGTCCTTCTGTACCTCAGTCTCCAATCACTGCTCTCTGCAACTGTCCTTCTGCACCCCAGTATCAATCCTCTGCTCTCTGCAACAGTCCTATTTCACCCCAGTCTCCAACATCTTCTCTCTGCAACAGTCATTCTTCACCCCAGTCTCCAAATTTTGCTCTCTGTAACAGTCTTTCTGTACTGCATTCTCCAACCTCTGACCTCCGTAAGAGGACTTCTGCACCCGAGTCTCCAACCTCTGCTTTCTGTGTCATTCCTTCTGCATCCCAATCTCCAACCTCTGCTGTGAGTAACTGTCCTTCTGCACCTTAGTCTCCAACCTCTGCTCTCTGCTACAGTCCTTCTGGACCCCAATCTCCAACCTCTACTCTCTGCAACAGTCCTTGTTCATCCCAGTCTAAAACCTCTGCTCTCTGCAACAGTCCTTCTGCATCCCAGTCTCCAAACTCTGCTCTCTGTAACAATACTTCTGCACCTCAGTCTCCAAACTCAGCTCTCTGCAACGGTCCTTTTGCACCTCAGTCTCCAACCTCTACTCTCTGTAACAGTGCTTCTGCACCTAAGTCTCCATTATCTGCTCTCTGTAAGATACTTCTGCACCCCAGTCTCCAACCTCTGCTCGCCGCAACAGTCCGTGTGCAACCCAGTCTACAACATCTGCTCTCTGCAACAGTTCTTCTTTACTTCAGTCTGAAAACTCTGCTGTCTGCAACGATTTTTCTGCACCCGAGACTCCAACCTCTGCTCTCTGTAACAGTCCTTCTGCCCCTAGTCTCTAAACTCTGCTTTCAGCAGCAGTCCTTCTGCACCCCAGTCTCCAACATCTGCTCTCTGCAACATTCCTTATTCACCCCAGTATCAAACCATGGTTCTCTGTAAATATCCTTCTGCACCCCAGTCTCCAACCTCTGCTCTCTGTAACGATCCTTCTGCACCTCAGTCTCGAACCTCCACTCTCTGTAACAGTCCTTCTGCACCTCAGTCTCCAAACGCTTTTCTCTGTAAGATCCTTCTGAAACCCAGTCTCTAATGTCTGCTCTCTGTAACAGTCCTTCTGCACCCCAGTCTTTAACCTCTGCTCTCTGTAACGGTCCTTCTGCATCACAGTCACAACATCTGCTTTCTCTATCAGTCCTTCTGCATCTCAGTCTCTAACCTCTGCTTTCTGAAACAGTCCTTCTGCACCCAAGTCTCCAACCTCTGCTCTCTTAACAGTCTTTCTTCACCTCAGTCTCCAAACTCAACTTTCTGCAACCTTCCTTCTGCACCCCAGTCTCCAACCTCTGCTCTCTAAAACGATCCTTCTGCATTCTAGTCTCAAACCTCTTCTCGCTGCAACAGTCCTTCTGAAACCCAGTATCCAACATCTTCTCTCTGCAACAGTTCTTCTGTACCTCAGTCTGAAAACTCTGATCTCTGCAATAATCCTTCTGTACCCCCATTCTCCAACCTCTGCTCTCTTTAACAGTCCTTTTGTACCTTGGTCTCCAACCTCTGCTCTATGCAACAGTCCTTCTGCACCCCAGTCTCCGACGTCTGCTCTCTGCAACAGTAATTCTACACCCCAGTCTCCAACCTCTGCTCTCTGCAACAGTCCTTCTACACCCCAGCCTCCATACTCTGATAGCCCCAATGATCCTTCAGCATCCCAGTCTCCAACCTCTGGTCTCTACATCAGTTCTTTTGAACCCCAGTCTCCAACCTCTGCTCTCTGTAACAGTCCTTCTGTACCTCAGTCTCCAATCACTGCTCTCTGCAACTGTCCTTCTGCACCCCAGTCTCCATCCTCTGCTCTCTGCAAAAGTCCTTTTGCACCCCAGTCTCCAACATTTGCTCTCTGCAACAGTCCTTCTCCACCACAGTCTCCAAACTCTGCTCTCTTTAACAGTCCTTCTGTACTGCATTCTTCAACCTCTGCTCTCTGTAAGGGTACTTCTACACCCGAGTCTCCAACTTCTGATTTCTGTATCAGTCCTGCACCCCAGTCTCCAACCTGTGCTCTGTGTAACTGTCCCTCTGCACCTTAGTCTCCAACCTCTGCTCTCTGCTACAGTCCTTCTAGAGCCCAGTCTCCAAACTCTGCTCTCTGTAACAATCCTTCTGCACCTCAGTCTCAAACCTCTGCTCTCTGCAATGGTCCTTCTGCACCTGAGTCTCCAACTTCTGCTCTGTATAAGTCCTGTACGCCTGTCTCTCACATATGCTCTCTGTAACAGTCCTTCTTCACCTCAGTCTTCAACCTCTGCTCTGTGTAACAGTCCTTCTGCACCCCAGTGTTCAACATCTGCTCTCTGCAACGATCCTTCTGCATCCTAGTCTCCAAACTCTGCTCTATGTAACAGTCCTTTTGCACCTAGACTCTAAACTCTGCTCTACGTAAGATCCTTCTGCAACCCAGTCTCCAAACTCTCCACTCTGTAACAGCCCTTCTGCACCCCAGTCTCCATACTCTGATAGCCCCAACGATCCTTCAGCATTCCAGTCTCCAACCTCTGGTCTCTACATCAGTTCTTTTGAACCCCAGTCTCCAACCTCTTCTCTCAGTAACATTCCTTCTGTACTGCAGTCACCATCCGCTATTCTCCATAAGGGTCCTTATGCACCCCAGTATACAACCTCTGCTTTCTGTATCAGTCGTTTTGCACCACAGTCTCAAAACTCTGCCCTCTGTAACAGTCCTTCTGCTACTCAGTCTGCAACCTCTGTTCTCTTCAAAAGTCCTTCTGCATCCCAGTCTCCATTCTCTACTCTCTGCAAAAGTCCTTTTGCACCCAAGTCTCCAACATTTGCTCTCTGCAACAGTCCTTCTCCACCCCAATCTCCAAACTCTGCTCTCTTTAACAGTTTTGCTGTACTGCATTCTCCAACCTCTGCTACCTGTGATGGTACTTCTACACCCGAGTCTCCAAAGTCTGCTTTCTGTATCAGTTCTTCTGCACCCCAGTCTCCAACCTGTGCTCTGTGTAACTGTCCCTCTGCACCTTAGTCTCCAACCTCTGCTCTCTGCTACAGTCCTTCTAGAGCCCAGTCTCCAAACTCTGCTCTCTGTAACAATCCTTCTGCACCTCAGTCTCGAACCTCTGCTCTCTGCAACGGTCCTTCTGCACCTGAGTCTCCAACTTCTGCTCTGTATAAGTCCTGTATGCATGTCTCCCACATATGCTCTCTGTAACAGTCCTTCTTCACCTCAGTCTTCAACCTCTGCTCTGTGTAACATTCCTTCTGCACCCCAGTGTCCAACATCTGCTCTCTGCAACGATCCTTCTGCATCCCAGTCTCCAAAATCTGCTCTATGTAACAGTCCTTTTGCACCTCAGACTCCAAACTCTGCTCTACGTAAGATTCTTCTACAACCCAGTCTCCAAACTCTCCACTCTGTAACAGCCCTTCTGCACCCCAGTCTCCAATCTCTGCTCTCTGTCACAGGCCTTCTGCACCCCAGTCTCCAAACTCTGCTCTCTGTATCAGTCCTTCTGCATGCCAGTCGCAAACATCTGTTCTTTGTAACAGTCCCTCTGCATCTCAGTCTCCTACATCTGCTCTCTGCAACAGTCCGTCAGCACCCCAGATTCCAACTTCTGGTTTCTACAACAGTCCTTCTACACCCAAGTCTCCAACCTCTGGTGTGTGCAACAGTCCTTCTTCACCCCAATCTCCAAACTCTGCTCTCTGTAACAATCCTTCTGTGCCTCAGTCTCCAACCTCTACTCTCTGTAACAGTCCTTCTGCACGCCTTCTCCCAACTCTCCTCTCTGTAACAGGCCTTCTGCACCCAAGTCTCCAAAGTCTGTTCTCTATAACAATCCTTCTGCACCCCAGTCTCCAACCTCTGCGCTCTGTAACAGTCCTGCTGCACCTCGGTCTACAATCTCTGCTCACTGTAAGATCCTTCTGCAACCTTGTCTAAAAACTCTGCTCTCTGTAACATTCCTTCTGCACCTCATTCTCAAAACTCTGTTCTTTCAACACTCATTATGCACCTCCGTCGACAACCTCTACTCTCTGTAACAATCCTTCTGTACTGCAGTCTCCAAACTCTTCTCTCTGTAACTGTCCTTCTGCACCCCAGTCTCCAACCTCTGCTTTTTGTATCAGTCCTTCTGCACCCCAGTCTACAATCTCTGCTCTCTGTAACAGTCCTTCCGTACCGCAGTCTCCAAAATCTTCTCACTGTAACAGTTTATCTTCACCTCATATCCAAACTCTGCTCTCTGTAACAGTCCTTCTGCACCCCAGTCCCCAACCTGTGCTCTCTGCAACGATTCTTCTGCACCCCAGTCTCCAAAATCTTCTCTCTGTAACAGTCCTTCTGCACTCAAGGATCCAATATCTGCTCTCTACTACAGCCTTTCTGCACATCAGTCTGAAAACCCTACACTCGGAAGCAATCCTTTTGGACCCCAGTTTCCAACCTTTGCTCTCTAGAACAGTCCTTCAGAAACTCAGTCTCCATAATGCTCTCTGTAAGATCCTTCTGCAACCCTGTCTCAAAACTGTGCTATCTGTAACAGTGCTTCTGCACCCCAGTCTTCAAAATCTGCTCTCTGTAACAGGCCTTCTGCACCCCACTCTCCAACCTATGCACTCTATAAAAGGCCTTCTGCAACCCAGTCTCCATCCTCTTCTCTCTGCAACGATCCTTCTTCACCTCAATCTCCAACCTCTGCTCTCTGCAAAGTTTCTTCTGTACCCCAGTCTCCAAACACTGTTCTCTGCATCAGTCCTTCTGCACCCAAGTCTCCAACCTCTGCTCTCTGTAACAGTCCTTCTGTACCGCAGTCTCCAAAATCTGCTCGCTGTAACGGTCTTTTTGCACCCCAGTCTCCAACGTCTTCTTTCTGTATCAGTTCTTCTGCACCCCGGTCTCCAAACTCTGCTCTCTGTAACAGTTCTTCACACTACAGTCTCCAACTTCTGCTCTCTGCAACGGTCCTTCTTCACCCTAGTCTCCAACTTCTGCTCTCTGCAACATTTCTTTTGCACCCCAGTCTCCATTTGTGCTCTCTGTAACTGTCCTTCGGTACCCCAGTCTCCAAACTTTTTTTTCTGCATTACTCCTTCTGCACCCCAGTCTCCAAACTCAGTTTTCTCTAACAGTCCTTCTGCACCCCAGTCTCCACACTCTGCTTTCCGTATCAGTTCCTCTGCACCCCAGTCTCAAACCTCTGCTCTCTGTATCAGTCCTTCTGCACCTCAGTTACCAACCTTTGCTCTCTTCAAAAGTCCTTCTGCACCCCAGCCTCAAACCTCTGCTCTCTGCAAAAGTCCTTCTACACCCCAGTCTCAAACCTCTACTATCTGCAACGAACGTTCTGCACCCCAGTCTCCAACGTCTGCTCTATGCAACAGTTATTCTGCACCCCAGTCTTCATCCTCTTCTTTCTGTAAGAATCCTTCTGCTTCCCAGTCTCCAACCTCTACTCTCTGTAAAAGTCCTTCTGTACCGCAGTCTCCAAAATCTGCTCTCTGCAACAGTCCTTCTTCACCCCAGTCTCCAACCTTTCCTCTCTGAAACACTTCTTCTTAACCCCAATCTCCAACCTCTGATCTCTGTAGCAATCCTTCTGCACCTCAGTCTCCAATCTCGGCTCTCTGCAATGATCCTTGTGCAACTCAGTCTCAAACCTCTGTTCTCTGCAATGATCCTTCTACACACCAGTCTCCAAGCTCTGCTCTCTGTAACAGTCCTTCTGAACATCACTGTCAAAACTCTGCTCCCTGTAACAATCCTTCTGCATCTCAGTCTCCAACCTCTGCTCTCTTTAACAGTTCTTCTGGACACCAATCTACAAACTCTGCTCTCTGTAACACTCCTTCTGCACACCAGTCTCCATCCTCTGCTCTCTGTAACACTCTTTCTGCACCCCAATCTCCATCCTCTTCTCTCTGTAAGAATCCTTCTGAACAGTCCTTCTGCACCTCAGTCTCCAATATCTGCTCTCTGAAATGATCCTTCAGCACCTCAGTCTCCAACCGCTGCTCTCTGTAATGGTTCTTCTGCACCCCAGTCTCAAAACTCTGATCTCTGTAACAATCCTTCTTCACCCCAGTCTCCAACTTCTGCTGTCTGCAACGATCCTTTTGCACCCCAGTCTCCAACCTCTGCTCTCTGCAAAAGTCCTTCTGTACCCCAGTCTCCAACATCTGCTCTCAGCAACAGTCCTTCTGAACATAAGTCTGAAAACTCTGCTCTCTGCAATGATCCTTGTGCACCCCAGTCTCCAAACTCTCCTTTTTGTAACAGTCCTACTGCACCTCAGTCTCCAAAATCTACTCTCTGTAACAGTGCTTCTGAACCCGAGCCTGCAACCTCTGATCTCCATAAGATCCTTCTGCACACAAGTTTCCAAATCTGCTCTCTGTAACATTCCTTATCCTCCCCAGACTCCAACATCTGCTCTCTGTAACAGTCCTTCTGCTCCCATGTCTCCAAACTCTGCTCTCTGTAACAGTCCTTTTTGTACCTCAGTCCCCAAACTCTGCTCTCTGTAACGGTCGTTCTGAACCCCAGTCTTCAACCTCTCCTTTCTGTATCATTCTTCTGCACCACAGTTTCCAACCTCTGCTCCCTGTAGCATTCATTCTGAACCTCAGTCTCCATCCTCTGCTCTCTGCTACATTTCTTCTGCACCCGAGTCTCCAACCTCTGCTCTCTGCAACAGTTCATCTGCACCCCAGTATCCAAGGTCTGCACTCGGAAACAGTCCTTCTTCCCACCAGTCTCCAACCTCTGCTCTCTGTAACAGTCCTCCTGTAGTGCAGTCTCCAAAATCTGCACTCTGTAAGGGTTCTTCTGCTCCCCAGTCTTCGACCTCTGCTTTCTGTATCAGTCCTTCTGCACCAAAGTATCAAACCTCTGTATCTGCAACAATCCTTCTACACCGCAGTCTCCAAACTCTGCTATCTGCAACACTCCTTCTGCACCCCAGGCTCCAACCTCTGCTCTCTGTAACAATCCTTCTGCACCTCAGTCTCAAAACTCTGCTCTCTACAACGGTGCTTCTTCACCTCAATCTCTAACCTCTACTCTCTGTAACAGTCCTTCTGCAGCTCAGTCTTCAACATCTGCTCTCTCTAAGATCTTTCTGCAACCCAGTCTGTAAACTCTGCCCTCTGTAACAGTCCTTCTGCACCCCTTCTCCAACCTCTGTTTTCTGTAACATTTCTTTTGGACGCTGGTCTCAAACCTCTGCTCGCTACAATGATCCTTCTGCACCCCAGTCTCCATCCTCTGCTCTCTACAACAGTCCTTCTGCACCCTAGTCTCTAATATCTGCTCTCTTCAACAGTTCATCTGCACCTAAGTCTGAAAACTCTGTTCTCTGCAACGATCCTTCTGCACCCCAGTCTCCAACCTCTGTTCTCTGTAACAGTCCTGCTGTACCACAGTCTCTAATCTCTGCTCTCTGTAAGATCCTTCTGCAACCCTGTCTCCAAACTCTGCTCTCTGTAACAGTCCGTCTTCACCCCAGTCTCCAACCTCTGCTCTTTGTAACAGGCTTTTTGCACCCCATTCTCCAACCTCTGCTCTCTGCAACAGTCCTTCTGCACCCGAGTCTTTAAATTCTGCTTTCTGTATCAGACCATCTGCACCCAAATCTCCAACCTCTGCTCTCTGTAACAGTACTTCTGCATCACAGTCTACAAACTCTGCTCTCTGCAACAGTCCTTCTGCAACCCAGTCTCAAACATCTGCTCTCCACAACAGTCCTTCTGCACCAAAGTCTCCAACCTCTGCCTCTGTAACAGTCCTACTGCAACACAGTCTTCAACCTGTACTTTCTGCAACAGTCCTTCTTCACCCAAATCTCAAACATGTGCTCTCCGCAACAGTCGTGATACACCCCATGTCCAGCCACTGCTCTCTGCAGCAGTCCCTCTGAGACCAAGTCTCCAACGTCTGCTCTCTGTAACAATCCTTCTGCACCTCAGTCTCCAACCTCTGCTCTCTGCAATGGTCCTTCTGCACCTCTGGCTCCACTCTCTGTAAAAGTACTTCTGCACCCCTTCTCCAAACTCTGCTCTCCGTAACAGGCCTTCTGCACCCCAGTCTTTGACCTCTGTTCTCTATGACGATCCTTCTGTACCCCAGTCTCCAACCTCTGCTCTCTTTACCAGTTCTTCAGCACCCCAGTCTCCAAACTCTGCTCTCTGTAACAGTCCTTCTGCACCTCAGTCTTCAACCTCTGCTCTCTGCAACAATCCTTCTGCACCTCAGTCTTCAACCTCTACTCTCTGCAATTTTCCATCTGCACCTCAGTATCCAACCTCTACTCTCTGTAACAGTCCTTATGCATCTCAGTATCCAACCTCTACTCTCTGCAAGATACTTTTGCTAACCAATCTCCAAAATCTTCTCTCTGTAACAGTCCTTCTGCACCCCTTCTCCAAACTCTGCTCTCTGTAACAGGCTTTCTGCACCCCAGTCTCCAACATCTCCTCTCTAGAACAGTCCTTCTTCACACAAATCTCCAACCTCTTCTCTCTGCAACAGTCCTTCTGCACCCCAGTCTCCAACTTCTGCTCTCTGCATTAGTCCTTTTGCACCTCAACTGAAAATACTGCTCTCTTCCACGATCCTTCTGCACCCCAGTCTTCAACCTCTGTTCTCTGCAACAGTCCTTCTGCATCCCAGTCTACAACCTCTGTTCTCTGTAACAGCCCTTCTGCACCTAAGTCTTCAAATTCTGCTCTCTGCAACAGTCCTCCTGAAACCCAGTCTCCAACCTCTTCTGTCTGCAACAATAATTCTGCACCCCAGTCTCCAACATCTGCTTTCTGTATCAGCCCTGCACCCCAGTCTCCAAAATCTGCTCTCTGTAACAGTCCTTCTGCACCTCAGTCTCCAACCTCTGCTCTCTGTAACCGTCCTTCTTCACACGAGACTCCAATCTCTGCTCTCTGCAACAATCCTTCTTCTCCCCAGTGTCAAAAGTTTGCTCTCTGTGGCAGTTCTTCTGCAGCACAGTCTTTAACTTCTGCTCTCTGCAACAGTTCTTCTGCACCTCATTCTCAAAACTCTGTTCTTTCAACACTCATTCTACACCCCAGTCGCCAACCCCTACTCTCTGTAACAATCCTTCTGTACCGCAGTCTCCAAACTCTTCTCTCTGTAATGGTCCTCTGCACCCCAGTCTCCAACCTCTGCTCTCTGAAACACTCCTTCTACACCCCAGTCTCAAACCTCTGATCCCTGTAAGATACTTCTGCACACCTGTATCCAACCTCTGATCTCTGTAATGGTCTTTCTTCATCCCCGTCTCCAATCTCTGCTCTCTGTATGATGCTTCTGCACCCCAGTCTACAAACTCTGCTCTCTGTAACAGTCCTTCTACACCCTTGTCTCCATGATCTGCTCTGAAACAGTCCTTCTGCACCCCAGTCTACAACCTATGCTCTCTGTAAGATAATTCTTCACACCTGTCTTCAACCTCTGCTTTATGCAACAGTCCTTCTGCACCTCAGTCTCTAACATCTGCTCTCTGCAACAGTCCTTCTACAACCCAGTCTACAAACTCTGCTCTCTGCAACAGTCCTTCTACAACCCAGTCTCCATACTCTGCTCACCCCAATAATCCTTCTGCACCCCAGTCTCCAACCCATGCTCTCTGTAACAGTCCTTCTGTACCGTAGTCTCCAAACTCTTCCCTTTGTAAGTGTCCTTATGTACTCCAGTATCCAATATCTGCTTTCTGTATAAGTCGTTTTGAACCACAGTCTCCAAACTATGTCCTCTGTATCAGTCCTTCTGCAACCCATTCTGCAACCTCTGCATTCTGAAACAGTCCTCTTGAACCCCAGTCTCCATCCTATGCTCTCTGCAACAGTTTTTTTGCTCACCAGTCTCCAACATCTGCTCTCTAAAAAGTTCTTCTCCACCCCAGTCTCCTAACTCTGCTCTTTTTAACAGTCCTTTTCTACTGCAGTCTCCAACCACTGCTCTCTGTAAGGGTCCTTCTGCACACGAGTCTTCAAGCTCTGATTTCTGTATCAGTCTTTCTGCACCCGAGTCTCCAACCTTTGTTCTGTGTAACTGTCCATCTGCACCTTAGAATCCAACCTCTGCTCTCTGCTACAGTCCTTCTTCACCCAATCTCCAACCTCTACTCTCTGCAACAGTCCTTCTACACCCAAGTCTAAAACCTCTGCTCTCTGTAACAGTCCTTCTGCACCCCAGTCTCAAAACTCTGCTCTCTGTTACAGTCTTTCTGCACCTCACTCTCCTATCTCTACTCTCTGTAACAGTGTTTCTGCACCCCAGTCTCCAACCTCTGCTCTCTGTAACACTCCTTCTGAACCACAGTCTCCAACCTATGCTCTCTGTAAGATAATTCTGCACACCTATCTCCAACCTTTGCTCTCTTTAACAGTCCTTCTGTAACACAGTCTCCAAAATCTGATTTATGCAACAGTCCTTCTGAACCCCAGTCTCCAACTTCTGCTCTCTGCAACAGTCCTTCTACACCCCAGTCTTCATACTGTTCTCACCCCAATGATCCTTCTGCACCCCAGTCTCGAACCCATTCTTTCTGTAACAGACCTTCTGTACCGCAGTCTCCAAACTCTTTTCTCCGTAAGTGTCCTTATGTACTCCAGTATCCAAACTCTGCTTTCTGTATCAGTCGTTTTGAACCACAGTCTCCAAACTATGCCCACTGTATCAGTCCTTCTGCAACTCAGTCTGCAACCTCTGCTTTCTGAAACAGTTCTCTTGAACCCCAGTCTTCATCCTCTGCTCTCTGCAACAGTCCTTTATCACACCAGTCTCCAACATTTGCTCTCTGCAACAGTTCTTCTCCATCCCAGTCTCCAACCTCTGCTCTTTTTAACAGTCCTTCTGTACTGCAGTCTGCAACCACTGCTCTATGTAAGGGTCCTTCTGCACACGAGTCTCCAAGCTCTGCTTTCTGCCTTAGTCCTTCTGCACCCGAGTCTCCAACCTTTGTTCTGTGTAACTGTCCTTCTGCACCTTAGTCTCCAACCTCTGCTCTCTGCTACAGTCCTTATTTACCCTAATCTCCAACCTCTACTCTCTGCAAAAGTTCTTCTACACCCCAGTCTAAAATCTCTGCTCTCTGCAACAGTCCTTCTGCACCCCAGTCTCCAACCTCTGCTCTCTTTATCAATCATTCTACACCTCAGACTCCAAGCTCTGCTCTCTACAACGGTCCTTCTGCACCTAGGTCTCCAAACTCTACTCTCTGCAACAGTGCTTCTGCACCTCAGTCTCCAAACTCTGATCTCTGTAAGATCTTTCTGCAACCCTGTCTCCAAATTCTGCTCTCTGTAACAGTCCTTCTGCACCCCAGTCTCCAAACTCTGCTCTCTATAACAGGCCTTCCGCACCACAGTCTCCAACCTCTTCTGTCTTTATCAGTCCTTCTGCACCCCAGTCTCCAACCTCTGCTCTCTGCAACGATCCTTCTGCACCCTGTCTCCAACCTGTGCTTGCTGCAACAGTCCTTGTTCACCCAGTCTCCAACATCTGCTCTCTGAAACAGTTCTTCTTTACCTCAGTCTGAAAAGTCTGCTCTCTGCAACAATCCTTCTGCACCCCAGTCTCCAAACTCTGCTCGCTGTAACAGTCCTTCTGTACATCAGTCTCCAACCTTTTCTTTCTGTGAGACCCTTATGTAACCCCGTCTGCAAACTCTGCTCACTGAAACAGTCTTTCTGCACCCAAGTCTCCAAACTCTGCTCTCTGTAATAATAATTCTGCACCACAGTCTCCAACCTCTGCTCTCTGCAAAGGTGCTTCTGCACCTCAGTCTGAAACCTCTGTTCTCTGCAACAGTCCTTCTGCAACCCATTCCCCATCCTCTGCACTCTGTAGCAGTCCTTCTCTACCGGAATCTCCAAACTCTGCTCTCTTTATTGGTCCTTCTGCACCCCAGTCTCCAACATCTGCTTTCTCAATGAGTCCTTCTGAACCCACTCTCCAACCTCTGCTCTCTTTAACAGTCTTTCTGCACCTCAGTCTCTAACCTCTGCTTTCTGTAACAGTCCTCCTGCACCCCAGTCTCCAACCTCTGCTCTCTGCAACATTCATTTTGTACCCCAGTCTCCTACCTGTGCTCTCTGTAAAAGTCCTTCACATCAGTCTCAAACCTCTTCTCTCAGCAACGGTCCTTATGCACCCCAGTTTCCAATTTCTGTTCTCTACAACTGTCCTTCTGCACCTCAGTTTCCAATCTCTGCTCTCTGTCAGAGGCCTTCTGCACTCCAGTCTCCAACCTCTTCTCTCTGTAACAGGCCTTCTGCACCCAAGTGTCCCAACTCTGCCCTCTCTATCAGTCCTTCTGAACCCTAGTCTCCAATCTCTACTCTCTGAAACAGTCCGTTTGCACCTCAGTCTCCAAACTCTGCTCTCTGTATGAGGCTTCTGCACCCCAGTCTACAACCTCTGCTCTCTGTAACAGTCCTTCTACACCCTTGTGTCCATGATCTGCTCTGCAACAGTCCTTCTGCACCCCAGTCTACAACCTATGCTCTCTGTAAGATAATTTTGCACACCTGTCTCCAACCTCTGCTCTCTGTAACAGTCCTTCTGTACTGCATTCTTCAACCTCTGCTCTCTGTAACGGTCTTTACGCACCTGAGTCTCCAAAGTCTGCGTTATGTATCAGTCATTCTGCACCCCAGTCTCCGAACTCTGCTCTCTGTAATAGTCCTTCTGCACCTCAAACTCCAACCTCTGTTCTCTGCAAAAGTCTTTCTGCGCCCCAATCTCTAACCTCTGCACTCTGCAACAGTCGTTCTGCACCTCAGTGTGCAAACTCTGCTCTCTGTAAGATCCTTCTGAAACCCAGTCTTTAACCTCTGCTTTCTGCAATGCTCCTTCTGCACTGAAGTCTCCAAACTCTGATCTCTACAACAGTTATTCTGCACCCCAGTATAAAATCTCTGCTCTCTGTAACAGTCCTTCTGTACTGCAGTCTCCAACCGCTGTTCTCTTTAAGGGTCCTTCTGCACCACATTCTCCAACCTCTGCTTTCTGTATCAGTCTTTCTGCACCACATTCTCGAAACTCTGCTGTCTGTATAAGTCCTTCTGCAGTTCAGTCTGCAACCTCTGCTGTCTGCAATAGTCCATATGCACCCCAGTCTCCATATACTGCTCTCTGCAACATTCCTTCTGCACCCCAGACTCCAACATCTGCTCTCTGCAACAGTCCTTCTCCAACCCAGTCTCCATCCTCTGATCTCTGCAACAGTCCTTCTGCACCCCAGTCTCCAACCTCTGCTCTCTGGAACAGTCCTTCTACACCCTAGTCTTCATAATCTGCCCTGCAACAGTCCTTCTGCACCCCATTCTCCAATCTCTGCTCCCTGCAACAGTCTTTGTGCACCCCAATCTCCAACATCTGCTCTCTGCAACAGTTCTTCTGTAACTCAGTCTGAAAACTCTGTTATCTGCAATTATCCTTCTGCACCCGAGTCTCCAACGTCTGCTCTCTGTAACAGTCCTTCTTTACCTCAGTCTCCAACTTCTGCTCTGTATCAGTCCTGCACCCCTGTCTCCCACATCTGCTCTCTGTAACTGTCCTTCTTCACCTCAGTCTTCAACCTCTGCTCTGTGTAAGAGTCCTTATGCATCTCAGTCTGGAAACTCTGCTGACTGCAACGATCCTTTTGTACCCCAGTCTCTGGGGTACAAAACCTCTGTTCTCTGTAACGATCCTTCTGAAACTCAGTCTCCAACCTCTAATCTCTGTAACAGTCCTTCTGCACCTCAGTCTCCAACATCTGCTCTCTGGAAAATCCTTCTGCAACCAAGTCTCTAAACTCTGCCATCGGTAAAAGTCCTTCTGTAGACCTTCTCTAAACTCTGCTCTCCATAACAGGCCTTCTGAACCCCAGTCTCCAACCTCTGCTCTCTGTAACAGTCCTGCTGCACCTAAGTCTACAAACTCTGCTCTCTGTAAGATCCTTCTGCAACATTGTCTAAAAACTTTGCTCTCTGTAACAGTCATTCTGCACCTCACTCTCCAACCTCTGTTCTTTGCAACACTCCTTTTGCACCCCAGTTGCCAACCTCTGCTCTCTGTAACAGTCCTTCCGTACCACATTCTCCAAACTCTGCTCTTTGTAACAGTCCTTCTGCACACCAGTCTTCAACCTCTGCTTTCTGTATCAGTCTTTCTGCTCCCCAGTCTACAAACTCTGCTCTCTGTAACAGTCCTTCTGCACCTCATATCCAACTCTGCTCTCTGCAACAGTCTTTATGCACCCCAGTCTCCAACCGCTGCTGTCTGCAACATTCCTTCTGCACCCCAGTCTTCAAAGTGTGCTCTGTGTAACAGTCCGTCTGCAGCCAAGTCTCCACCTCTGCTCTCTGCAACAATCTTTCTGTACCTCAGTCTTAAACCTCTTCTCTCTGCAAAAATCCTTCTGGACCCCAGTCTCCAAAGACTTTCTGGGTAACAGTCCTTCTCCACCTCAGTCTTCAAACTCTGCTCTCTGCAAGAGTCCTTCTGCACCCCAGTCTCCAACATCTACTCTCTGCCACGATCCTTCTGCACCTAAGTCTCCAAACTCTGCTCTCTGAAAAATCCTTCTGCACCCCAGTTTCCAAAATATGCTCTCTGTAATATTTCTTCTACACTCCAGTCCTCAACCTCTGCTTTCTGCAACGGTCCTGCTGAACCCCAGTCTCAAACCTCTGTACTCTGCAACAGTCCTTCTGCTTCCCAGTCTCCAAACTTTTCTCTTTATGACAGTCTTTCTGCACCCCAGTCTCCAACCTCTGCTCTCTGCAACAGTCTTTGTGCATCTAGTCTCCAAACTTCGCTTTCTGTAAAATGCTTCTGCACCTCAGTCTCCCAACTCTCCCCTCTGTATCAGTCCTTCTCGACCCCCGTCTCCAATCTCTGCTCTCTGCAACAGTGCTTCTGCACCTCAGTCTCCAAACTCTGCTTTCTGTTTGATGCTTGTGCACCCCAGTCTACAACCTCTGCTCTCTGTAATAGTTTTTCTGCACTCTAGTCTCCATAATCTACTCTGCAACAGTCCTTCTGCACCCAAGTCTCCAATCTCTGCTCTCTGTAACAGTCCTAATGCACCTCAGTCTCCAAACTCTGCTCTCTGTAAAAGGCCTTCTGCACCACAGTCTCCAACCTCTGCTCTCTGCAACGATCCCTCTGCACCTCATTCTCCAACCTCTGCTCTTTGCAACAGTCCTTGTGCACCCCAATCTTCAACATCTGCTCTCTTCAACAGTTCTTCTGTACCTCAGTTTGAAAACTTGCTCCCTGCAATAATACTTCTGCACCCGAGTCTCTAACCTCTGCTCTCCAAAACAGTCCTTCTGTACCTCAGTCTCCAACTTCTGCTCTGTATCAGTCCTGCACCCCTGTCTCCCACATCTGCTCTCTGTAACTGTCTTTCTTCACCTCATTCTTCAACCTCTGCTCTGCGTAACAGTCCTTCTGCATCTCAGTCTGGAAACTCTGGTGACTGCAAGGATCCTTCTTCACCCCAGTCTCCTACCTCTGTTCTCTGCAACGATCCTTCTGAAACTCAGTCTCCAACCTCTGGTCTCTGAAAGATCTTTCTACACCCCAGTTTCCAAAATCTGCTCTCTGTAATATTCTTTCTCCACGCCAGTCTCCAACCTCTGCTTTCTGCAACGGTTCTGCTGCACCCCAGTCTCCTACCTCTGTACCCCGCAACAGTCCTTCTGCTCCCAGTCTCCAAACTCTGCTCTCTGTAATAGTCCTTCTGTACCAAAGTCTCCAAACTCTGCTCTCTGTAAAGGACCGTTTGCACGCCACTCTCCAACCTCTGCTTTCATTATCCGTCCATCTGAACCTCAGTCTCCAACCTCTGCTCTCTGAAAAAGTCTTTCTGTACCCCATTCTCCAAATTCTGCTCTCTGCAACAGTCCTTCTGAACAGCAGTTTCCAACATCTGCTCTCTGAAAAAGTCCTTGTGTACCCTAGTCTCAAACCTAAGCTCTCTGCAATAGTTCTTCTGTACTGCAGTCTCCAACATCTGCTCTCTGCAACAGTCCTTCTGCACCTCAGTCTCAAACCTCTGCTCTCTGTATGATCCTTTTAAACCCAGTCTAAAAAACTCTGCTATCTGTAAACGTTCTTCTGCACCCCAGTCTCAGAACTCTGCTCTCTGTAACAGGCCTTCTGCACCCAGTCTCCAACCTCTGCTGTCTGTAGCAGTTGTTCTACACCCCAGTCTCCAACTTCTGCTCTCTGTAACGATCATTCTTCACCCCAGTCTCCAAAATCTGTTCTCTGCCACAGTCCTTCTTAACCTCAGTCTGAAAATTTTGCTCTCTGCAACAATCCTTCTGCACCCCAGACTCCAACCTTTGCTCTCTATAACAGTCTTTCCAAACCTCAGTCTCCAAACTCTGTCTATGTAAGATCCTTCTGCAACACAGTCCCCAAAATTTGCTCTCTGTAACAGTCCTTCTGCACCTCAGTCTTCAGCCTCTGCTCTCTGTAAAAGTCCTTCTACACCTCAGTCTCAAACATCTTCTCTCTGCTCGATCCCTCTACACCCCAGTCTCCACCCACTGCTCTCTGTAAAAGTCGGCCTTCACCTCAGTCTAAAAACTCTGCTCTTTGTGAGATCCTTCTGCCACCCAGTATCCTAACTCTGCTCTCTATAAAAATCCTTCAGCACCCCAGTCTTCAAACTCTTCTCTCTTTAACAGGCCTTCTGCACCTTAGTCTCCAAACTCTGCTCTCTGTAACAGGCCTTCAGCACCCCAGTCTCCAAACTCTTGTCTCTGCAATGATCATTCTACACCTCAGTCTCTAACATCTGCTCTCTGTTAGATCCTTCTGCAACCAAGTCTAAAAACTCTGCCCTTTGTATCAGTCCGTCTGCACCCAAGTCTCCAAACTCTGTTCTCCGCAACAGGCCTTCTGCACCCCAGTCTCCAACCTCTGCTCTCTGTTACAGTCCTGCTGCAAGTAGGTCTACAATCTCTGCTCTCTGTAACATGCTTCTGCAACCTTGTCAAAAAATCTGCTCTCTGTAACAGTAATTCTGCACCCCAGATTCCAACATCTGCTGTCTATAACAGGCCTTTTGCACCCCAATCTCCAAGCTCTACTCTCTGTAACAGTCTTTTTGCACCTCAGTCTCCAACCTCTGCTCTCTGCAACGATCCTTCTGCACCCCAGTTTCCAACGTCTCCTCTCCTCAACAGTCCTTCTGCACCCCTGTCTCCAAACTCTGCTCTCTGTAACATTCCTTTTTCACCACAGTCTCCAACCTCTAGATTCTGCACCCGTCCTTCTGTACCCTAGTCTCCAAACTCTGCTCTCTTTAACAGTCCTTCTGCACCCCATTCTCTAAACTCTTTGCTATCTGCAACAGTCCTTCTGAACCTCAGTCTCCAACCTCTGCTCTCTGTAACGGTCCTTCTGCACCCCAGTCTCCAAACTCTGCTTTCTGTATCAGTAATTCTGTACCCCTGTCTCCAAACTTTGTTCTCTGTAACATTGTTTTGCACCTCAGTCTCCAACCGCTGCTCTCTGCAACAGTTCTTCTGCACCCCAGTCTCTAAACTCTGCTCTCTGCAACAGTTCTTCTGCACCACAGTCTCCAACATCTGCACTCTGAAACAGTTCTTCTCCACCCCAATCTCCAACCTCTTCTCTCTGTAACAGTCCTCCTGTATTGCAGTCTCCAAACTATGCTCTTTATAACGGTCCTTCTGCACCCCAGTCTCCAAATTCTGCTTTGTGTATCACTCTTTCTGCACCCCAGTCTCCAACCTCTGCTATCTGCAACAGTCCTTCTGAACCTCAGTCTCCAAATTCTGCTCTCTGCAACAGTCCTTCTGCACCCAATTCTCCAACACCTGCTCCCTGCAACAGTCCTTCTTTACCCCAGTCTCCAACCTCTACTCTGTGTAACAGTCCTTCTACACCCCAGTGTCCAACCTCTGCTCTCCGCAATAATCCTTCTGCATCCCAGTCTCCAACATCTGCTCTCTGCACCAGTCCTTCTGCACCCCAGTCTCCAACATCTGCTCTCTGAAAAAGTCTTCTTCACCCCAGTCTCCAAACTCTGCTCTGTGTAACAGTCCTTCTACACCCCAGTGTCCAACCTCTGCTTTCTGCAATGATCCTTCTGCCTCTTAGTCTCCAGAATCTGCTCTCTGCTACAGTTCTTCTGCACCCAAGTTTCCAACATCTGCTCTCAGCAACAGTCCTTCTGCGCCTCAGTCTGGAAACTCTGCTGTCTGCAACGATCCTTCTGCACCCCAGTCTCCAACGTCTGCTCTCTGTAACAGTCTTGCTGCACCTTGGTCTACAATCTCTGCTATATATAAGATTCTTCTGCATCCCAGTTTTCAAACTCTGCTCTCTGTAACATTCCTTTTCCACCACAGTCTCCAACCTCTTGATTCTGAACCGGTCCTGCTGCACCCCAGTCTCCAAACTCTGTTCTCTGCAACAGTTCTTCTGCTCTCCATTCTCCAACCTCTTCTATTTGTAACAGTCCTTCTGTACCGCAGTCTTCAACCTCTGCTCTCTGTAATGGTCCTTCTGCACCATAATCTCAAACCTCTGCTTTCTGTATCAGTCCTTCTGCACCACTGTTTCCAACCTCTGCTCTCTGTAATAGTCCTTCTGCACCTCTTTCTTCAACCTCTGCTCTCTGCAAACTTTCTTCTGCACCCCATTCTCTAACCTCTGCTCTCTTCTACAGTTCTTCTGAACCACAGTCTAAAACATCTTCTCTCTGCAACAGTCCATCTGTACCCTTGTCTCCAAACTCTGCTCTCTGTAATGGTCCTTCTGCACCCAGGTCTCTAAACTCTGCTCTCTGTAACCGTCCTTCTGCACCTCAGTCTCCAAATTCTGCTCTCTGCAACAGTCTTTCTGCACCCAAGTCTCCAACCTCTCCTCTCTGCAACAGTCCTTCTACAACCCAGTATTCAACCTCGCTCTGTGTAACAGTCCTTCTGCACCCCAGTCTCCAACCTCTGCTCTCGGCCACAGTCCTTCTTCACGTCAGTCTCCAACATATGCTCTCTGTAAGATCCTTCTGAAACCCACTCTCCAAACTCTGCTCTCTGTAACAGCCCTTCTGTACCCCATTCTCCACAGTCTGTTCTCTATAACAATCCTTCTTCACCCCAGTATCAAAACTCTGCTCTCTACAACGATCCTTGTGCACCCCAGTCTTAAACCTCAGCTCTCTGTAACAGTCCTTCTGAACCCCAGTCTCCAACATGTGCTCTCTGCAACAGTCCTTCGGCTCCTCAGTCTTAAAATTCTGTTCTCTGCATCGATCCTTCTGCACCTCAGTCTACAACCTCTACTCTCTGTAACAGTCATTCTGCACCTCAGTCTTTAATATCTGCTCTCTGTAAGATCCTTCTGAAAACCAGTTTCCAACTCTTCCATATGTAAAAGTCATTCTGCAGCCATTCTCGAAATTCTGCTCTTTGTAAAAGGCCTTCTGCACCCCAGTCTTCAACCTCTGCTCTCTGTAACAGTCCTGCTGCACCTCGGTCTTCAATCTCTGCTCTCTGTAAGATCATTCTGCAACCTTATCTAACAACTCTTCTCTCTCTAACAGTTCTTCTACACCCTCGACTAGAACCTCTGCTCTCTGTAACAGGCCTTTTGCATCACAATCTCCAAACTCTATTATTTGTAACAGTCTTTTTGCACCTCAGTCTCCAATGTCTGCTCTCTGAAACGATCCTTCTGCACCCCAGTCTCCAACATCTGCTCTCTGCAACAGACCTTCTGCACCCCAGTCTCCTATGTCTTCTTTCTTTAACACTCTTTCTGCATGCCAGTCTCTAACCTCTGTTCTCTGTTAGGTCCTTCTGCACCCCAGTTTCCAAACTCTGCTCTCTGTTACATTCCTTCTCCAACCCAGTCTCCAACCTCTTTTTTCTTCAACGGTCCTGCTGCAACCCAGTCTCCAACCTCTGTTCTCTGCAACAGTCCTTCTACTCCCCAGTCTCAAACCTCTGCTCTCTGTAACAGTCCTTCTGCACCGTAGTCTCTAAACTCTGCTCTCTGTAATGGTCTTTCTGCACCACAGTCTCAAACCTCTGCTTTCTGTATCAGTCCTTCTGCACCACGGTTTTCAACCTCTGCTCTCTGTAACAGTCCTTCTGCACCTCTGTCTCCAACCTCTGAACTCAGCAACCCTACTTTTGCACCCCATTCTCTAACCTCTGCTCTCTGTAACAGTCCTTCTGCACCCCATTTCCTAACCTCTGTTCTCTGCAACAGTCCTCCTGAATCACAGTCTGCAACCTCTGTTCTCTTTTATGGTCCTTTTCCACACCAGTCTCCAACCTCTGCTTTCTGTATCAGTAATTCTGCACCCAAGTCTCCAAACTTTGCTCTCTGTAGCATTCTTTCTGCACCTCAGTCTCCAAACTCACTCTCTGCGACAGTTCTTCTGCACCCCAGTTTTTAAACTCTGTTCTCTGCAACAGTCCTCCTGAACCACAGTCTCCAACCTCTGCTCTCTGTAACGTTCTTTCTTCACCCCAGTCTTTAACCTCTGCTTTCTCTATCAGTCCTTCTGCACCCCAGTCTCCAACCTCTGCTCTCTTTAACAGTCCTTCTGCACATCAGTCTCCAAATTCTGCTCTCTGCAACAGTCCTACTGCACCCAAGTCTCTAACAACTGCTCCCTGCAACAGTCCTTCTTCACCCCAGTCTCCAACAACTGCTATCTGCTACAGTCCTTCTCCACCCCAGTCTCCAATCTGTGCTATCTGTAAAAGTTCTTCTGCACCTCTGACTCCACCTCTGCTCTCTGCAATGGTCTTTCTGCACCTCAGTATCCAACGTCTACTCTCTGTAACGGTCCTTCTGGACCTCAGTCTCCAAGCTTTGCTCTTTATAAGATCCTTCTGCAACCCAGTCTCCAATGTCTGCCCTCTGTAACAGTCGTTCTGCATCCCTTCACCAAACTCTGCTCTCTGTAACAGGCCTTCTTCACCGCAGTCTTCAAACTCTGTTCTCTGTAACAGTCCTTCTGCACCCAAGGATCCAACATCTGTTCTCTGTAGCAATCCTTCTGCACCTCAGTTTCCAAACTCTGAAATCTGCAATCGTCCTACTGCAACCCAGTCTCTAACCTCTGCTCTGTGCAATGATTTTTTTGGACCCCAGTCTCCAAATTCTGCTCTCTGCAAAAGTCCTTTTGCACCCCAGTCTCCAACATCTGCTCTCTGCAACAGTGCTTCTGCACCTCAGTCTGAAAACTCTGCTCTCTGCAACAATCCTTGTTCACCACAGTTTCCAAACTCTGCTTTCTGTAACAGTTTTTTTGTGACTCAGTCTCCAACCTCTGTTCTCTGTAACAGTCCTTCTGCACCCCATTCTCCAAACTCTGCTCTCTGTGAGATCCTTCTGCACCCAAGTTTCCAAACTCTGCTCTCTGTAGCATTTCTTCTCCACCAAGTCTCCAACCTCTGCTCTTTGCAACGGAACTTCTGCACGCCAGCCTCCAACCTCTGTTCTCAGCAACCGTCCTTCTGCACACCAGTATCCAAATTCTGCTCTGAATATCATTTTTTCTGCACCTCCGTCTCCAATTTCTGCTCTATGTAAGATCCTTCTGCAACCCAGTCACCAAACTCTGCTCTCTGGAACAGTCTTTCTGCACCCCAGTATCCAACCTCTGGTCTGTGCAACACTTCGTCTGCACCCCAGTCTCCAACCTATGCTCACTGAAAGATCCTTCTGCACCGCAGTCTCCAAACTCTGACCTCTGTAACAGTCCTTCTTTACCCAAGTCTCCAACCTCTGCTATCTGTAACAATCCTTCTGCACCTCAGTCTCACACATCTGCTCTCTGCAACGGTTTTTCTGCACCCCATTCTCCAACGTCTATTGTCTGCAAGAGTCCTGCAGCACCTCAGTCTCCAAATTCTGCTCCCTGCAACAATCCTTCTGCACCCCAGTCTCCAACATCTGCTCTCTGCAACAGTTCTTCTTCACCCGTCTCCAACTTCTGCTCTCTGAAAGATCCTTCTGCACCCCAGTCTCCAAATTCTGATCTTTGTCACAGTCCTTTTTCACATCAGTCTCCAACCTCTGCTCTCTGTAACAATCCTTCTGCACCTCAGTCTCCAACATCTGCTCTCTTCAACGGTCTTTCTGCACCCCATTCTCCAACCTCTGTTTTCTTCAAGAGTCCTTCAGCACGTCATATCCAAACTTTATTGCCTGCAACAATCCTTCTGCACCCCAGTCTCCAACTTCGGCTCTCTGCAACAGTTCTTCTGCACCCCAGTCTCCAACTTCTACTCTCTGAATAATTCCTTCTCCACCCCAGTCTCCAACCTCTGATCTCTGTAACAGTCCTTCTTTACCGCATTCTCTAACTTCTGCTCTCTGTAAGATCCTTCTGCATTCCAGTTTCCAATCTCTGCTCTCTGTAACATTTCTTCCCCACCCAAATCTCTAACCTGTGCTCTCTGCAACGGTCCTTCTGCACCCCAGTCTCCAACCTCTGCTTTCTGTATCAGTCCTTCAGCACCACAATCTCCAAACTCTGATCTCTATTACAGTCCTTTTGCACCTCAGTCTCCGAACTCTGCTCTGCAAAAGTCCTTCTACATCCCATTCTCCAACCTGTGCTCTCTGCAACAGTCCTACTATACCCTAGTCTCTAACCTCTGCTCTCTGTAACAGTTTTTCTATACTGCAGTCTCCAACCTCTGCTCTCATTAATAATCATTCTGGAGCCATGTCTCCAACCTCTGCTTTCTGTATCAGTCCTTCTGCACCCCAGTCTCCAAACTCTGCTCTTTGTAACAGTCCTTCTGCATCTCAGTCTCAAACATATTCTCTCTATAACAGTCCTACTATACCCTAGTCTCTAACCTCTGCTCTCTGTAACAGTTTTTCTATACTGCAGTCTCCAACCTCTGCTCTCGTTAATATTCATTCTGGAGCCATGTCTCCAACCTCTGCTTTCTGTATCAGTCCTTCTGCACCCCAGTCTCCAAACTCTGCTCTTTGTAACAGTCCTTCTGCATCTCAGTCTCAAACATATTCTCTCTATAACAGTCCTTCTCTACCGCAGTCTCCAAACTCTGCTCTCTGCAAGAGTTCTTCTACACCACAGTCTTCAACCTCTGCTCTGTGTAACAGTCCTTCTGCAACCCAGTGTCAAAACTCTGCTCTCTGCAACAGTCCTTCTGTACCCCAGTCTCAAACATCTGCTCTCTGCAACAGCCCTTCTACACGCAAGTCTCCAAACTCTACTCTCTGCAACATTCTTTCTGGACCCCAGTCTCCAACGTGTGCTCTTTGCAACAGTCCTTCTGCACCCCAGTCTCCAAACACTGCTCTCTGTAACAGTTTTTCTGCATGTCAGTCTTCAACCACTTCTCTCTGCAACAGTCCTCCTGCACCCCAGTCTCCAACGTCTTCTCTCTTCAACAATCGTTCTGCACTCAAGTCTCCTAACATTCCTCTCTTTAAGATTCTTCTGCACCCCAGTTTCCACACTCTGCTTTCTGTAACATTCCTTCTGCACTGCAGTCTCCAACGTCTGCCCTCTGCAATGGTCCCTATGCACCCCAGTCTCCAGCCCTGTTCTCTACAACAATTCTTCTGTACCACAGTATCTAACCTCTGCTGTCTGTAATGGTCCTTCTGCACCCCAGTCTCCAAAATCCGCTTTTTGTATCAGTCCTTCTGGACCACAGTCTCCAACCTCTGCTCTCTGCAACAGTCCTTCTGCACCCCAGTATCAAACATCTACTCTGCAAGAGTCCTTCTGCACCACAGTCTCAAAAATCTGCTCTCTGTAACAGTCCTTCTGTACTGCAGTCTCCAAACTCTGCTCTCTGTAACGGTCTTTCCGCACCCAAGTTTACAAACTCTGCTCTCCTTCGGCATCTCAGTCTCCAACCTCTGCTTTCTGCAACAGACCTTCTGCACCCCAGAATCCAAACTCTACTTTCTGCAAAATTCTATCTGCACCCAAGTTTCCAAACTGTGCTCTCTGTAACTGTCCTTCTGATCCCCAGTCTCCCACGTCTTCTCTCTGTTATGATCCTTCTACACCCCAGTCTCCACTTTGCTCTCTGCAATGATTCTTCTACAACTGAGTCTCCAACTTTTGCTCTCTTCCTCGATCCTTCTGCACCCAACTCTCCAACCTCTGCTCTCTGTATGATCATTCTGAAAAAAAGTCTCCAAACTCTGCTTTCTGTAACAGTCCTTGTGCACCCCAGTCTCCAAACTCTGCTCTCTGTAAAAGTCCTTCTGCACCTTAGTCTCCATCCTCTGCTCTCTGCATCATTTCTTCTGCATTCCAGTCTCCAAATGCTTTTCTCTACAATAGTTCTTCTGCACCCCTGTCTCCAAAGTCTACTCTCAGTAACTGTCCTTCTGTAGTGCACTCTCCAAACTCTGCTCTCTTTCACGGTCCTTTTGCACCCCAGTCTCCAACCTCTGCTCTCTGCAACAGTCCTTCTACCCCCCAGTCTCAAACATCTGCTCTATTCAACACACATCCTACAACCAAGTCTCCAACCTCTACTCTCTGCAACAATCTTTCTGCACCTTAGTCTCCAACGTCCGCATTCTGCAACAGTCCTTCTGCACCCAGTCTCCAAGTTCTGGTCTCTATAAGATCCTTCTGCACCCCAGTTTCCAAACTTTGTTCTCTGTGACATTCCTTCTGCACCCCAGTCTCCAAGCTCTACTCTCTGTAACAGTCCATCTGTACTGCAGTCTCCAAACTCTGCTCTCTGAAACAGTCCTTCTGCAACCCAGTCTCCAACCTCTGCTCTCTGGAACAGTCTTTCTGAACCTCAGTCTCCAACTTCTGCTCTCTGTTACAAGCATTCTTCACCCCAGTCTCCAACAGCTTTTCTCTGTAACAGTACTTCTGCACCCCAATCTCCCAACTCTGCTCTCTGTAACACTCCTTCTGCTCCCCAGTCTCCATCGTCTGCTCTCTGTAAGAATCCTTCTGCACCCCAGTCTCCAACATCTCCTCTTAGTAAAAGTCCTTCTGCACCTCAGTCTGCAACATCTGCTCTCTGTAACAATCCTTGATCACCTCAGTCTCCAAACTCTGCTCTCTGTAACAGGCCTTCTGCACCCCAGTCTCCAAATTCTGCTCTTTGTATCAGTCCTTCTGTACCCCAGTAAACTTCCTCTGCGCTCTGTAACAATCCTTCTGCACCTCAGTCTCCCACCTCTCTTATCTGCAACGGTCCTTCTGCACCCCAGTCTCCAACATCTCTTCTCTGTAACAGTTCTTCTACACCCCAATCTCCAACCTCTACTCTCTGCAACAGTTCTTCTGCACACAAGTCTCCAACATCTTATCTCTGCAACAGTTCTTCTCCACCCCAGTCTCCACCCTCTGCTCTCTGTAACAGTCCTTCTGTACTGCAGTTTCCAAACACTTCTCTCTGTAACGGTCCTTCTGCACCCCAGCCTCAAAACTCTGCTTTCTGTATCAGTCCTTCTGCAATCAAGTCTCCAACCTCTGTTCTATGTAACAGTCCTTCTGCATCTCAGTGTCCAAATTCTGCTCTCTGCAACAGTCCTTCTGCACCCCAATCTCCAACCTCTGCTCTCTGCAACAGTCCTTCTACACCCAAGTCTCCAATATCTGCTCTCTGTAATAGTCCTTCTGCACCTCAGTCTCTAAACTCTGCTCTCAGCAATGGTCTCTCTACAACCCAGTCTCCAAACTCTGCTCTCTGTAATGGTCCCTCTGCACCCCAGTCTCCAACCTCTGTTCTCTACAACAGTTCCTATGTACAAGGGTATTCAACCTCTATTCACTGTAAGGGTCCTTCTTAACCCCAGTCTCCAACCTCTGCTTTCTGTATCAGTCCTTCTGCAACACAGTTTCCAAACTCTGCTCTCTGTAATAGTCCTTATGCACCTCACTCTGCAACCTCTGCTCTCTGCAACAGTCCATCTGCACCCCAGTCTCCAACCTCTGTTCTCTACAACACTTATTATGCACCCCATTCTCCAACCTTTTCTCTCTTTAACAGTACTTCTACACCCCAGTCTCCAAACTCTGCTCTCTTTAACAGTCCTTCTGTACTGTAGTCTCAAACCTCTGCTCTATGCAATAGTCCTTCTGCACCCCAGTCTCCAACCTCTGCTTTCTGTATCAGTTCTTCTGCACCACAGTCTCCAACCTCTGCTCTCTGCAACAGTCTTTCTGCACCCAAGTCTCCAACCTCTGATTTCTGTATCAGTCTTTCTGCACCCCAGTCTCCAACCTCTGCTCTCTGTAACAGTCCTTCTCCAATTCTGTCTCAGACCTCTGCTCTCTGCAATAGTCCTGTGGAACCCCAATCTTCAAATGCTACTCTCTGCAACAGTCTTTTTCCACCCCAGGCTCCAACCTCTGCTCTCTGCAACAGTTCTCCTGCAACCCAATCTCCAACCCCTACTCTCTGTAATAGTTCTTCTGCACCCAAGTCTCCAAACTCTACTCTTTGCAACAGTCCTTCTTCACCCCAATCACCAACGTCTGCTGTCTGCAACAGTTCTTCTGCACCTCAGTCTCCAACCCCTACTCTCTGGAACAGTCTTTCTGCACCCCAGACTCCAACCTCCTCTCTGCAACAGTGCTTCTGCACCCCAGTCTCCAACATCTGATCTCTGAAACAGTCCTTTTCCACCCCAGTCTCCAACCTCTGCTCTCTGTAACAGTCCTTCTGTACTGAAGTTTCCAAACTCTTCTCTCTGTAACTGTCCTGCATACCAGTCTCCAACTCCTGCTTTCTGTATCAGTCTTTCTGCACTCAAGTCTCCAACCTCTGCTCTCTCTACAGTCTTTCTGAACCTCAGTCTCAAAATTCTGCTCTCTGCAACAGTCCTTCTACAGCAAAGTCTCCAACCTCTGCACTCCTCAACAGTCCTTCTGCACCTCAGTCTCCAACCTCTGCTCTCTACAATGGTCTTTCTACACCTCAGTCTTCAACATCTACTCTCTGTAACAGTCCTTCTGCACCTCAGTCTCCAATTTCTGCTCTCTGTATGATCCTTCTGAAAAGAAGTCTCCAAACTCTGCTTTTTGTAAATGTCATTCTGCACCCCAGTCTCCAAAGTCTGCTCTCTGTAACAGGCCTTCTGCACACCAGTCTCCAT
>NW_027522520.1:65152-108526 GCF_052094955.1 Ictidomys tridecemlineatus | reverse complement strand
TGCTGAAGGAACTTAGAGAGAGCAGATGTTGGAGACTGAGGTGCAGGTGGACTGTTACAGAGAGCAGTGGTTAGACTGGGGTGCAGAAGAATCATGGAGAGCAGAGGTTTCAGACTGAGGTGTAGAAGGACTGTTACAGAGAGCATAGTTTAGAGACTGACGTGCTGAAGGACTGTTACAGAAAGCAGAGGTTGGAAATTGGGGTGCAGAAGGACTGTTACAGAGAGCAGAGGTTGAAGACTGTGGTATGGAAGAACTGTTACAGAGAGCAGAGGTTGGAGACTGGGGTGCAGAAGGACTGTTACAGAAAGCACAGTTTGAAGACTGAGGTGCAGAAGGATAGATACAAAGAGCAGAGGTTGGAGACTGGGGTTCAGAAGGACTGATTCAAAAAGCAGAGGTTGGAGACTGGCTTGCAAAAGGACCCTTACAGAGAGCAGAGGTTGGAAACTGCGGTACATAAGATCTATAACAGAGAGCAGATCTCGGAGACTGGGGAGCAGAAGGACTGTTGCAGAGGACAGAGGTTTGAGACTGGGGTGGAAAAGAAATTTTACAGAGAGCAGAGTTTGAAAACTGGAGTGCATAAAGATCTTACAGAGAGCAGAGTTTAAAGATTGTATTGAAGAAGGACTGTTGCAGAGAGCAGACGTTGGAGACTGGGGTGCCGAAAAACTGTTACAAAGAGCAGAGGTTGGAGACTGCAGTTCAGATGGATGCTACAGAAAGTTTGCAGACTGGGGTGCAACAGGACTGTTGCAGAGAGCAGATGTACGAAAAATGGGTGGAGATGAATCGTTGCAGAGAGAAGAGTTTGGAGACTGGGGTGCAGAAGGACAGTTTCAGAGACGAGAGGTTTGAGACTGGGGTGCAGAAAAACTGTTATAGAGAGCTCTGTTTGTAAACTGAGTTGCTGAAGGATCTTACAAAGAGCAGAGGTTAAAGACTGAGCAACAGGTGGACTTTTACATAGAGCAGTGGTTGGAGACTGGGGTGCAGAAGAATCGTGGAGAGCAGAGGTTTCAGACTGAGGTACAGGTGGACTTTTACAGAGAGCAGTGATTGGAGACTGGGGTGCAAAAGGATCGTTGCAGAGAGCAGAGGTTGGAAATTGAGGTGCAGAAGGATCGTTGCAGAGAGCAGAGGTTGGAGACTGAGGTGCAGAAGGATAGATACAGAGAACAGGGGTTGAAGACTGGGATTCAGAAAGACTGATACAAAGAGCAGAGTTTGGAGACTGAGTTGCAGAAGGACCGTTAGAGAAAGCAGTGTTTGGAGACTGGGGTGCAGAAGGATCGTGCAGAGAGCAGAGGTGTCAGACTGAGGTGCAGAAAGACTGTTACAGAGAGCAGTGATTGGAGACTGAGGTGTAAAAGGACTGTTACAAAGAGCAGATTTTGGAGTCTGAGGTGCCGAAGGACTGTTACAGAAAGCAGAGGTTGGAAATTGGGGTGCAGAAGGATCATTACAGAGACCAGAGTTTGGTGACTGCGGTATATAAAACACTGTTACAGAAAGCAGCGTTTGGAGACTGGGTTGCAGAAGGAATGTTACAGAGATAAGAGGTTGGAGACTGAGCTGCAGAAGGATAGATACAGAGAGCAGAGGTTTGAGACTGGGGTTAAGTAGGACTGTTACAGAGAGCAGATGTTGGAGACTGGGGAGCAGAAGGACTGTTGCAGAGGACAGAGTTTGGAGACTGAGGTGCCGCAGAACACTTGCAGAAAGCAGAGGTTAAATACTAAGGTGAAGAAGGAATGTTACGGGGAGAAGAATTTGGAAACTGGAGAAAAGGTTGGCGACTGAGGTGCAGAAGGATCTTACAGAGAGCAGAGTTTGGAGACTGTGGTGCATAAGGACTGTTGCAAAGAGCAGAGATTGGAGACTGAGGTGCAGAAGTCCTGTTACATAGAGCAGAGCTAGAAGAAAGGGGTGCAGAAGGATCTTACAGAGAGCAGAATTTTGAGACTGAGGTGCAGAAGGACTATTGTAGAGATCAGAGTTTGGAGACTGGGGTGCAGTAGGATCATTGCAGAGAGCAGAGTTTGGAGACTGGCGTGCAGAAGGCCAGCTCCAGAGAGGAGAGGTTGGAGACTGGGGTGCAGAAGGACTGTTATACAGAGCAGTGTTTGGAGACTGGGTTGCTGAAGGATCTTTCAGAGAGCAGAGGTTGGAGACTGAGGTGCAGGTGGACTGTTACAGAGAGCAGAGTTTGGGGATTGAGGTGTAGGACTGTTACAGAGAGGAGAGTTTGGAGACTCAGGTGCAGAAGGACTGTTACGGAAAGCAGAGTTTCAAAATGGGGCTGCAGAAGGACCATTACAGAGAGCAGAGGTTGGAGAATGCGGTATAGGTCTGTTACCGAGAGCAGAGGTTGGAGACTGGGATGCAGAAGGACTCTTATATAGAGCACAGGTTAGAGACTAAGGTGCAGAAGGATAAATACAGTGAACAGAGGTTGAAGACTGGGGTTCAGAGAGACTGATACAGAAAGCAGAGATGGAGACTGGGGTGTAGAAGGATCGTTACAAGGAGCAGAGGTTGGAGACTGCAGTACAGAAGGACTGTTACAGAGAGAAGATCTCCGATTCTGGGGAGTAGAAAAACTGTTGCAGAGGACAGAGGTTGGAGACTGGGGTGGAGAAGGAATGTTACAGAGAGCAGAGTTAGGAAACTGGACTGCATAAAGATCTTACAGAGAGCAGAGGTTGAAGACTGTGATGCAGAAGGACTTTTGAAAAGAGCAGACATTAGAGACTGGGTTCCAGAAGGATCGTTCAAGAGAGCAGATTTTAGAACCTGGGGTGCAGAAGAACTGTTACACAGAGCATAGGTTGGAGACTGAGGTGCAGAAGGACTGTTAGAGAGAGTAGAGTTTGGAGCGTGGGTTTCAGATGAATCTTACAGAGAGCAGAGTTTGGAGACTGGGGTTCAAAAGGAGTGTTGCAGAGATCAGATGTTGGAGACTGGGGTGGAGAAGAATCGTTGCAAAGAGAAGAGGTTAAAGACTGGGGTGCAGAATGTCTCTTACAGAGAGAAGAGGTTGGAGACTGTTTTGCAGAAGGACTGTTAAAGAGGGCAGAGTTTAAAGACTGTGTTGCAGAAGAATCTTCCAGAGAGCAGAGTTGGGCGACTGAGGTGCTGAAGGATTGTTACAGAGAGCAGAGTTTGGAGACTGGGGTGCAGAAGGGTCCTTGCAGAGAGCAGGGTTTTGAGACTGAGGTGCAGAAGAACTGTTTTCGAAAGCAGATGTTGAAGACTGGGGCACAGAAGGACTGTTGCAGAGAGTAGATTTTGGTAACTCGGGTGTTGAAGAACTGTTGTAGAGAGCAGAGGTTGCAGACTGGGGTGCAGAAGTTTTGTTACAGAGAGCAGAGGTTGCATAAAGGGGTGCAGAAGGATCATACAGAGAGCAGAATTTGGAGACTGAGGTGAAGAAGGACAGTTGAAGAGATTAGAGGTTTGAGACTGAGGTGCAGTAGGATCATTGCAGAGAGCAGATGTTCAAGACTGGGGTGCAGAAGGATCGTTGCAGAGAGCAGATATTGGAGACTGGGGTGCAGAAGGCCTGCTACAGAGTGAAGAGTTGGGAGACTGGCGTGCAGAAGGCCTGTTACAGAGAGGAAAGATTGGAAACTGGGGTGCAGAAGGACAGTTATAGAGAGCAGAGTTTGGAGACTGGGTTGCTGAAGGATCTTACAGAGAGAAGAGGTTGGAGACTGAGGTGCAGGTGGACTGTTACAGAGAGCAGTGTTTGGAGACTGGGGTGCAGAAGGATTGTGAAGAGAGCAGAGGTGTCGGACTGAGGTTCAGTAGGACTGTTACAGAGAACAGAAGTTGGAGACTGAGGTTTAGAATCACTGTAAAAGAGAGCAGAGTTTGGAGACAGAAGTGCAGAAGGACTGTTACAGAAAGCAGAGGTTGGAAATTGGGGTGCAGAAGGACCGTTGCAGAGTCCAGACTTTGGAGACTGCGGTATAGAAAAACTGTTACTAAGAGCAGAGTTTGGAGACTGGGATGCAGAAGGAATATTACAGAGAGCACAGGTTGGAGAGTGAAGTGCAGAATGATAGATACTGAGTTCAGAGGTTTGAGACTCAGGTTCAAAACGACTGATACAGAAAGTAGAGTTTAGAGACTGGAATGCAGAAAGACCGTTACGGAGAGTTTGGAGACTGGGGACCACAAGGACTGTTGCAGAGGACAGAGGTTGGAGACTGGGGTGCCGCAGGACACTTGCAGAAGGCAGAGGTTAAGGACTGGGGTGGAGAAGGAATGTTACAGAGAGCAGAGTTTGGAAACTGTAGTGCAGAAGGATCTTACAGAGAGCAGAATTTGGAGACTGTGGTGCAGATGGAGTGATACAGTAAGCAGAATTTGGAGACTGGGGTGCAGACGGACTGTTGCAGAGAGCAGAGTTTGTAGACTAAGTTGAAGAAGCAATATTACAGAGAGCAGAGGTTGGAGAATGGGGTGCAAAAGGCCTGTTACAGAGAGCATAGGTTGGAGACAGGGGTGCAGATTTACAGTTACAGAGAGAAGAGTTTTGAGACCTGGGTGCAGAAGGATTTTTGCAGAGACAAAGTTTTCAGACTGACGTCGCAGAAGGACTGTTGCAGAGAGTAGAGTTTGGAGACTGAGGTGCAGAAGGAGTGTTACAGAGAGCAGAGATTGAAGACTTGGGTGCAGAAGGACCCTTACATAGAGTAGATTTTTGAGAGTGCACTACAGGAGGACTGTTACAGAGAGCAGCGGTTGGAGACTGGGGTGGAGAAGGACTGTTGCAGAGAGCAGAGGAAGGAGACTGGGGTGCAGAAGGATCTTTGTAGAAAGCAGAGTATTGACACTGGTGTTCAGAAGGACTTTTACAGAGAACAGAGTTTTGAGAAAGGGTTCAGAAGGATTGTAAAAGAGGGCAGAGTTTGGATACTGCATTGCAGAAGAATTTTACAAAGAGCAAATTTTGGAGACTGAGGTGGAGAAGGACTGTTAGAGAGAGTAGAGCTTAGAGACTGAGGTGCAGCAGGACTGTTGCAGAGAGCATATATTAGAGACTGGGGTGCAGAAGGACTTTTTCAGAGAGCAGATGTTGGAGACTGAGGTGCAGAAGGATTGTTACAGAGAGCAGAGGTTGAATACTGGGGTTCAAAAGGACCATTGCAGAGATCAGAGTTTTGGAACTGAGGTGAAGAAGGATCGTTGCAGAGAGCAGAGTTTTCAGACTGAGGTTCAGAAGGACTGCTGCAGAAAGCAGATGTTGGAGACTGGGGTGCAGAAGGTTCGTTGCAGACAACAGAGTTTGGAGACTAAGGTGCAGAAGGACTGTTGGAGATAGCAGAGGTTGGAGACTGGGGTATAGAACGACTGTTGCAGGGACCAGAATTTGAGACAGCAGTGCTTAAGGACTGTTGCAGAGAGCAGATGTTGGAGAATGAGGTGCAGAAGGACTGTTACAGAGAGCAGAGGTTGGAGACTCAGGTGCAGAAGAATTGTTACAGGGAGTAGAGGTAGGATACTGGTTTGCAAAAAAGAATTAATTTAGAAAGCATAGGTTGGAGAATGGGGTTCAGAAGGCCAGTTATAGAGAACAGCAGTTGGAGTCTGAGGTGCTGAAGCTTCATTACAGAGAGCAGAGGTTGGAGACTGAGGTGCAGAAGGAGTGTTACAGAGAGCAGAGAATGGAGACTGGGGTGCAGAAGGAGCGTTACAGAGAGCAGAGTTTGTAGATTGGTGACAAGAAGAACTGTTACAGAGAGCAGATGTTGGAGAATGGAGTGCAGATGGTCTGTTACAGAGAGCAGAGTTTGGAGACTGAGGTGCAGAAAGATCATTACAGAGAGCAGAGGTTGAAGACTGGGGTGCAGAAGGCCTGTTACAAAGAAAAGAATTTGGAGACTGAGGTGAAGATGAATTTTTACAGAGAGCAGAGTTTGGACACTGATGTGCAGAAGGACTGTTACAGAGAGCAGAGCTTGGAGACTGGGATGCAGAAGGACTTTTGCAGAGAGCAGAGGTTGGAGACTTAGATGCATAAGGATTGCTACAGAGAGCAGAGGTTGGAGACTGGGGTGCAGCAGGACAGTTGCAGAGAGGACTGGTTGGAGACTGGGGTGCAGAAGAAATGTTGCAGAGAGCAGAGGTTTGAGACTGTGGTAAAAATATACTGTAGTGGCGAGCAGAGGTTGGAGACTGGGGTGCAGTAGGATCGTTGAAGACAGCAGAGTTTGGAGACTGGGGTGTAGAAGGATTTTTGCAGAGAGAAGAGCTTGAAGACTGGGGTGCAGAAGGACTGTTGCAGAGAGCAGAGGTTGAAGACTTAGGTGCAGAAGGACTTTTACAGAGAACAGAGGTTGGAGACTGGGGTGCAGAATAACTGATATGAAAAGTAGAGTTGGGAGTATCGGGTGCAGAAGGACCGTTTCAGACAGCAGAGTTTGGAGACTGCGGTACAGAAGAACTGTTACAGAGAGCAGAGTTTTGGTGCGTGGGGTGTAGAAAGACTTTTGCTGAGAACAGAGGTTGGAGACTGGGGTGTGAATGAATGTTGCATATAGCAGAAGTTGAAGACTGAGTTGCAGAAGGACTGTTATAGAGAGCAAAGTTTGGAGACCGGGGTGAAGGAGGATCTTCCAGAGAGCAAATGTTGGAGACTGGGGTGCAGAAGAACTGTTGAAAAGAGCAGAGGTTGGAGAGTGAGGTGCAGAAGGACTGTTACAAAGAGCAGAGTTTGGAGACTGGGGTGCAGAACAACTGATATGGAAAGTAGAGTTTGGAGACTGGGGTGCAGAAGGAACGTTACAGACAGCAGAGGTTGGAGACTGCGGTACAGAAGAACTGTTACAGAGAGCAGCGGTTTGGAGCCTGGGGTGCAGAAGGACTGTTGCAGAGAACAGAGGTTGGATACTGGGGTGCAGAAGGTCCATAGCAGAGAGCAGAGATTGGAGACTGAGGTGCAGAAGGACTGTTATAGAGAGCAAAGTTTGCAGACTGGTTTGAAGAAGAATCTTACAGAGAGCAGAGGTTGGAGACTGGGTGTAGATGGACTGTTGCAGAGAGCAGTGGTTGGAGACTAAGGTGGAGAAGGATCATTGAAGAGAAAAGAGGTTGGAGACTGGGTTGCATTAGGCTGTTACAGAGAGCAGAGTTTGGAGACTGTGGTACAGAAGACCTATTACAGAGAACAGAGGTTGGATACTGGTGTGCTGATAGATTTTTACAGAAAGCAGAGAATGGAGACTGAGGTGCAGAAGGATTGTTACAGAGAGCAGAGATTTGAGACTGAAGTGCAGAAGGACTCTTACAGAGAGCAGAGGTTGGAGACTGGGGTGCAGAAGGATCATTGCAGAGAGCAGAGGTTGGATTATGAGGGTCAAAAGGATCGTTGCAGAGAGAAGAGGTTTTAGACTGTGGTGCAGAAAGAAAGTTACAGAGAGAAGAGGTTGGAGAATGGGGTGTAGAAGGACAGTTACAGAGAGCACCAATTGAGACAGGGGTGCAGAAGAAATGTTGCAGAGAGCAGAAGTTGGAGACTGGGTTGCAGAAGGACTCTTACTGAGAGCAGAGGTTGGAGACTGGGGTGCAGAAGAACTGATACAAAAAGCTGACGTTGGAGACTGGGGTGCAGGAGGACTGTTACAGAGAGCAGAGTTTTGAGTCTGAGGTACAGAAGGACTGTTACAGAGAGCAGAGTTAGGATACTGGTGTGCAAAAGGACTGATCCAGAAAGCATAGGTTGGAGAATGGGGTTCAGAAGGCTTGTTACAGAGAGCAGCTGTTGGAGACTGAGGTGCTGAAGGTTCATTACAGAGAGCAGAGTTTGGTCACTGAGGTGAAGAAGGACTGTAACAGAGAGGAGCGGTTGGAGACTGGGTGTGCAGATGGATTCTTACAGAGAGCAGAGGAAGGAGACTGGGGTGCAGAAGGACAGTTGCAGAGAGCAGAGGATGGAGACTGGGGTTAGGAAAAATCGTTGTAAAGATCAGAGGTTTCAGACTGAGGCTTAGAAAAACTGTAACAGAGAGCAGATGTTGGAGTCAGAGGTGCAGAAGGACTGTTGCAGAGAGCAGAGTTTGGAGACTGGTGAGCAGAAGGACCGTTGCACAGAGCAGATGTAGGAGACTGGGGTGCAGAAGGACTGTTAAAGAGAGCAGACGTTGAAGACTGAGGTGCAGAAAGATTGTTACAGAGAGCAGAGTTTGAATACTGGGGTGCAGAAGGACCATTACAAAGAGCAAAGGATAGAGACTGATGGGCAGAAGGACTTTTCCAGAGAGCAGAGGTTGGATATTGTGGTGCAGAAAGACTGTTACAGAGAGCAGATGTTGGAGACTGAGATGCAAATGGATCTTACAGATAGCAGAGTCTGGAGAGTGGGGTGCAGAAGGACTGTTGCAGAGAGCAGAGTTTAGAGACTTAGGTGCAGAAGGATCGTTGAAGAGAGAAGATGTTAGAGACTGGGGTGCAGAAGGACTTTTTCAGAAAGCAGAGGTTGGCAATTGGAGAGCAGAATAACCGTTACAAAGAGAAGAGGTTGGAGACTGCAATACAAAAGGACTGTTACAGGGAGTAGAGGTTGGAGACTGGGTAGAAGAAGAATCGCTGCAGATTGCAGATGTTGGGGACTGGGGTGTAGAAGCACTGTCACAGAGAGCAGAGGTTGGATACTGTGTTGCAGAAGGATTGTTACAGAGAGCAGAGGTTGGAAACTTTGGTGCAGAAGGAACGTTGCAGAGAGAAGAGGTTTGGGACTGGGGTGCAGACGGCCTGTTACAGATAGCAGAGTTTGAGACTGGGGTGCAGAAGACCTTTTACAGAGAACAGAGGTTGGAGATAGGGGTGCAGAAGGATTTTTACAGATAGCACAGTTTGGAGACTGGGGTGCAGAAGGATCGTTGAAGAGAGCAGAGGTTTCAGACTGAGGCTTAGAAGAACTGTTACAGAGAGCAGAGTTTGAAATCTGAGGCTCAGAAGGACTGTTCCAGAAAGCAGAGGTTGGCAATTCGCGTGTAGAAGAACCATTATAGAAAAAAGAGGTTGGAGACTGCGGTACAGAAGACTGTTACAGAGAGCAGAGTTTGGAGACGGGTGCAGAAGGAAAGTTGCAGAGAGAAGATGTTGGAGACTAGGGTAGAGAAGGACTGTTACAGATTGCAGAAGTTGAAAACTGAGGTGCAGAATGACTTTTAAAGAGAGGAGATGTTGGAGACTGTGGTGAAAAAGGATTCTTACAGAGAGCAGAGAATGGAGACTGAGGTGCAGAAGGATCGTTGAAGAGAGCAGAGGTTGGAGAATGAGGTGCAGAAGGATGGGTATAGAGAACCGAGTTTGGAGACTGGGTTGCAGCAGGACAGTTACAGAGAGCACAGGTTGGAGACGGGTGCAGAAGAAATGTTGCAGAGAGCAGAGGTTGAAGCCTGGAGTGCAGAAGCACTGTAGCAGAGAGCAGAGGTTGTGGACTGAGGTACAGAAGGACTGTTGCAGAGAGAAGTTCTTGGAGATTGGGATGCAGAAGGATCATTGCAGAGAGCAGAGGTTGAAGACTGTGGTTTAGAAGGACTGTTGCAGAGAGCAGAGGTTGGAGACTGAGATGCAGAAGAATCATTGCAGAGAGAAGAGGTTGGAGACTGGGGAGCAAAAGGCCTGTTACAGAGAGCAGAGGCTGGAGACTGGGGTGCAGAAGACCTGTTACAGAGAGCAAAGGTTGGAGACTGGGGTGCAGAAGGATTGTTACAGATAGCACAGTTTGGAAACTGGGGTGCAGAAGGATTGTTGCCGACAGCAGAGATTTTAGACTGAGGCTTAAAAGGACTGTTACAGAGAGCAGAGGTTGGAATCTGAGGTGCAGAAGGACTGTTACAGAAAGCAGATGTTGGCAATTGGGGTGCAGAAAGACCGTTATAGAGAGCAGAGATTGGAGACTTCAGTGCGGAAGTATTGTTGTAGATAGCAAATGTTGAAGACTAGGGTGAAGAAGGACCATTATAGAGAGCAAAGTTTGGAGACTGAGGTGCAGAAAGACTTTTACAAAGAGAAGAGGTTGGATACTGGGGTGCAGAAGGACTGTTACAGAGAGGAGAGTTTGGAGAAAGGGATGCAAAAGGATCTTACAGAGAGCAGAGTCTGGAGACTGGGGTGCTGAAAGACTGTTGCAGAGAGCAGAGATTTGAGACTGAGGTTCTGAAGTAGCAGTGATACACAAAATTATAAGAGTTTATGAGGGGCAAGGGGGTGGGGGGAAAAAGGGGAGAGAATTGAACAACAGCAGAGGAGGTAGAGAGGGAAGATGGGAGGGGAGGGGAGGGGAGGGGGGATAGTAAGGGATAGGAAAGGTAGCAGAATACAACAGTCACTAATATGCCATTATGTAAAAATGTGAGTATGTAACAGAAGTGAGTCTGTATTATGTATTTGGGGAGTTCAAAACCTAATTGAGTCGAATGTAGGAAAGATAATATGTCTTGAGCTCTGTAATGTTTTGAGCAATCAGAAGTATCGTTGCAGAGAAAAGATGTTGGAGACTGGGGTGCAGAAGGACTGTTAAGAGAGCAGAGGTTCGAGATTGGGGTGCAGAAGAACTGTTTACCGAGAGCAGAGGTTGGAGACTGGGGTGCAGTAAGCCTGTTACATAGAGCAGAGGTTGGAGACTGAGGTGCAGAAAGACTGTTACAGAGAGCAGAGGTGGGAGACTGAGGTACAGAAGGATTGGTACAGAGAGAAGAGTTTTGAGACTAGTTGTAGAAGGACTGTTACAGAGTGCAGAGGTTGAAAACTGTGGTGCAGAAGGATCATTTCAGAGAGCAGAGGTGGGAAACTGAGGTGCAGAAGGACCGTTGCAGAGAAAAGAGGTTTGAGACTGAGGTGCAGAAGAACTTTTACAGAGAGCAGAGGTTTTAGACTGGGGTCCAGAGTAACTAATACGGAAAGTAGAGTTTGGAGACTGGGGTGCAGAAGGACTGTTACAGAGAGCAGAGTTTGTAGCCTGGGGTGCAGAAGGACAGCTGCAGAGAACAGAGGTTGAATACTGAGGTGCACAGGGGCCGTTGCAGAGAGATGAGGTTGGAGACTGAGGTGCAGAATGACTCTTAAAGAGAGCAAAATTTGGAGAACGGGGTGCAGAAGGATCTTACAGAGAGCAGTCGTTAGAGACTGGGATGCAGAATGTTCGTTGCATAGAGCAGAGGTTGGAGACTGGGGTGTACAAGGACTTTTTCAGAGAGCAGAGGTTAAAGAATGGGGTGTATTTTGATTGCAGAAGGATTGTTACAGATAGCACAGTTTGGAGAGAGTTTTTTAGAAGGATTGTTGCAGCGAGCAGAAGTTTCAAACTGAGGCTTAGAAGGACTGTTACAGAGAGCAGAGGTTGTAAATTGGGGTGCAGAAGGAGCGTTATAGAGAGAAGTGGTTGGAGACTGGGGTGCAGAAGGACCATTTCAGAGAGCAGATATTAAAGACTGGGGTGCATTAGGACTGTTACAGAGAGCAGACGTTGAAGACAGAGGTGCAGAAAAATTGTTACAGAGAGCAGAGATTGGAGACTGAGGTGCAGAAGGACAATTACAGACAGCAAAGGATGGAGACTGAGGTGCATAAGGACTTTTACAGAGAGCACAGTTTGGAGACTGAGGTGTAGAAAGATCGTTGCAGAGAGAAGAGTTTGGAGACTGGGGTGCAGAAGGACTGTTACAGAAAACAGAGGTTGGCAACTGGGGAGCAGATGGACTGTTACAAAGAGAAGAGGTTGGAGACTGCAATACAAAAGGACTTTTACAGAGAGCAGAGTTTGGAGACTGGATAGAAAAAGGATCGTTGCAGAGAGCAGATGTTGGAGACTGGGGTGCAGAAGGACTGTTACAGAGAGCACAGGTTGGAGACTGGGGTGAAGAGGAAATGTTGCAGACAGCAGAGTTTGAAGACTTGGGTGCATAAGGACTTTGGCAGAGAGCAAATTTTGGAGACTGTGGTGCAGAAGGACTGATACAGAGATCAGAGATTGGAGCCTGGGGTGCAGAAGGATCGTTACACAGAGCAGATTTTTGTTACTGGGGTGTAAAAGGACTGGTGCAGAGAGCAGAGTTTGGAGACCGAGGTGTAAAGGGACTGATACAGAGAGCAGGTGTTGGAGACTGGGTTGCAGAATTACTGTAGCAGAGAGCAGAGGTTGGAGACTGGGGTGCAGAATGACTGTTCCAGAGAGCAGAGATTGGAGACTTGGGTGCAGAAGAACCGTTGCAGAGAACAGAGGTTGGACACTGAGGTGCAGAAGGATTGTTACAGAGAGCAGAGGTTGGAGAATGGGGTGCAGAAGGACTGTTGCAAAGAGCAGAGTTTGGAGACTGAGGTGAAGAATGATCGTTTCAGAGAGCAGAGGTTGGAGACTGGGGTTCAGAAGGCCTGTTACAGAGAGCAGAGTTTGGAGACTGGGTTGCAGTAGACCTGTTACAGACAGCAGATGTTGGGGACTGGGGTGCAGAAGGATATTTACAGATAGCACCGTTTGGAGACTGGGGTTCAGAAGGACTGTTGCAGAGAGCAGAATTTTCAGACTGAGGATTAGAAGGACTGTTACAGAGAGCAGTGTTTGGAGACTGGGGTGCAGAAGGACCATTGCATAGAGTAGATGTGGGAGACGGGGATGCAGAAGGATCGTTGCAGAGATCAGAGGTTGGAGACTCAGGTGCAGAAGGATCGCTACAGAGAACAGAGTTTGGAGACCTGGGTGCAGTAGAATAGTTTCAGAGAGCACAGGTTGGAGACTGGGGTGCAGAAGAAATGTTGCAGAGAGCAGAGGTTGGATACTGGGGTGCAGAAGGACTGTAGCAGAGAGCAGATGTTGGAGACTGGGGTGTAGAAGGACTGTTTCAGAGAGCAGACTTTGAAGACTGGGATGCAGAATGATCGTTGCAGAGAGCAGATGTTGGATACTGGGGTATAATAAGACGTTTTCAGAGAGCAGAGGTTGGAGACTGGGGTGCAGATGGACTGTTCCAGAGAGCAGAGTTTGGAGACTGAGGTTCTGAAAGACTGTTACAGAGCAGAGGTTTTTGACTGATGTGCAGAATAACTGATACGGAAAGTAGAGTTTGGAGACTGGGGTGCAGAAGGACTGTTGCAGAGAGCAGATGTTGGAGACTGAGGTGAAGAATGATCGTTGCAGAGAGAAGAGGTTGGAGACTGTGGTGCAGAAGGCCTGTTACAGAGATCAGAGATTGGAGCCTGGGGTGCAGAACGCCTGTAACAGAGAGCAGAGTTTGGAGACTGGGGTGAAGAAAGACTGTTAAAGATAGCACAATTTCGCGACTGGGCTGCAGAAGGATCTTACATAGAGCGTTTTGTAGACTGAGGTTCAGAAGGACTGTTACATAGGGCAAAGTTTGATAACTCGGGTGCAGAAGAATTTTTGCAGAGAGCCGTGTTTTCAGACTGAGGTGCAGAAGGACTGTTTCAGAGAGCAGATGTTGAATCTTGGGGTGCAGAAGGAATGAAACAGAGAGCAGAGTTTGGAGACTGGGGTGCAGAAGGATTTTTGCAGAGAGCACAGGTTGGAGACTGGGGTGCATAAGGCCTGTTACAGTGAGCAAAGTTTGAAGACTGGGGTGCAGAAGGCCTTTTACATAGAGGAGAGTTTGGGGACTGGGGTGCAGAAGACTGATACAGAGAGCAGCGTTTGGAGAATGGTTTGCATAAGGATCTTACAGAGAGCAGAGGTTGGAGACTGAGGTGCATAAGGACTTTTACAGAGAGTAGAGGGTAAAGACTGGGGTGCAGAAGGAGTGTTACAGAGAGCAGAGTTTGGAAATTGGAGTGCAGAAGAACTGCTACTGAGAGCAGAGGTTGAAGACAGGGGTGCACAAGGACTGATACAGAGATCAGAGTTTGGAGACTGGGGTGCAGAAGGATCATTGCAGACAGCAGAGGTTGGAAACTTAGGTGCAGAAGGATCATTACACAGAGCAGATTTTTGTTACTGGGGTGTAAAAGGAATGCTGCAGAGAGCAGAGGTTGGAGACTGAGGTGTAAAAGGACTGATATAGAGAGCAGATATTGGAGACTGGGGTGCAGAAGTACTTTAGCAGAGAGCAGAGGTTGGAGACTGGTATGCAGAAGGACTGTTGCAGGGAGCAGAGGTTGGAGACTGGGATGCAGAAGGACTGTTGTAGAGAACAGAGTGTGGAGACTGGGGTGCAGAAGAATCGTTGCAGAGAGCACAGGTTGGAGACTGAGGTGCAGAAGGATTTTTACAGAGAGCAGAGGTTGAAGACTGGGATGCAGAAGGCCTATTACAGAGTGCAGAGTTTGCAGACTGGGGTGTCGAAGGACTGTTACAGAGAATAGCGTTTGGAGAATCGGTTGCAGAAGGATCTTAGAGAGAGCAGAGTTTGGAGACTGAGGTGCAGAGGACTTTTACAGAGAGTAGAGGATGGAGACTGGGGTGCAGAAGGCCTGTTACAGAGAGCAGAGTTTGGAGATTGGGGTGCACAAGAACTGTTACTGAGAGCAGAGTTTGGAGACAGGAGTGCAGAAAGACTGTTTCAGAGAGCAGAGTTTCGAGACTGAGGTGCAGAAGGACTGTTACAGAGACAAGAGCTTGGAAACTGGGGTGCAGAATGACTGTTGCAGAGAGCAGAGTTTGGAGACTGGGATGCAGAAGGATCGTTGCAAAGAGCAGAAGTTGGAGACTGAAGTGCAAAAGGATCTCTACAGAGAGCAGAGTTTGGAGACCGGGGTGGATTAGGATAGTTTCAGAGAGCACAGTTTGGAAACTTGGGTGCAGAATAAATGTTGAAGAGAGCAGAGGTTGGAGACTGGGGTGCAGAAAAAATGTAGCAGAGAGCAGAGGTTTGAGACTGGGGTGTAGAAGGATCGTTGCAGCGAGCAGATGTTGGATACTGGGGTATAATAAGACGTTTGCAGAGAGCAGAGGTTGGAGACTGGGGTGCAGAAGGACTGTTGCAGAGAGCAGAGGTTGGAGACTGAGGTGCAGAAGGACTGTTATAGAAAGCAAAGGTTTTACACTAGGGTGCAGAATAACTAATGCAGAAAGTAGAGTTTGGAGACTGGGGTGCAGAAAGACTGTTACAGAGAGCAGAGTTTGTAGCCTGGGTGTAGAAGGACAGCTGCAGAGAACAGAGGTTGGATCCTGGGGTGCACATGGGCCGTTGCAGAGAGATGAGGTTGTAGACTGAGGTGCAGAATGACTTTTACAGAGAGCAAAGTTTGGAGAACGGGGTGCAGAAGGATCTAACAGAGAGCAGAACTTGGAGACTGGGATGCAGAAGGATAGTTGCAGAGAGCAGAGCTTGGAGACTGGGGTGTAGAAAGACTTTTGCAGAGAGCCGAGGTTGGAGAGTGGGGTGCAGAAGGCAAGTTACAGAGAGCAGAGTTTGGAGTCTGGGTAGCAGGAGACCTGTTACAGAGAGCAGATGTTGGGGACTGGGGTGCAGAAGGATTGTTACAGATAGCACAGTTTGGAGACTTGGGTTTAGAAGGATTGTTGCAGAGAGCAGAAGTTTCAGACTGCGGCTTAGAAGGATTCTTAGAGAGCAGAGTTTTGAAATTGGGCTGCAGAAGGACCGTTATAGAGAGAAGAAGTTGAAAACTGTCATACAGAAGGACTGTTACAGAGAGCAGAGTTTGGAGACTGGGGTGCAGAAGGACCATTGCAGAGTGCAGATGTGGGAGACTGGGATGCAGAAGAATCGTTGCAAAGAACAAAGGTTGGAGACTGAGGTGCAGAAGGTTCACTACAGAGAGCAGAGTTTGGAGACAGGGGTGCAGTAAGATTTTTTCAGAGAGCACATGTTGGAGACTGGGGTGCAGAAGAAATATTGCAGAGAGGAGGTTGGAGACTAGGGTGCAGAAGGACTGTAGCAGAGAGCAGAGTTTGGAGACTGGGGTGTAGACGGACTCTTGCAGGGAGCAGACCTGTGAGACTGGGATGCAGAAAGATCGTTGCTGAGAGCAGATTTTGGATACTGGGGTATAATAAGAAGTTTGCAGAGAGCACAGGTTGGATACTGGGGTGCAGATGGACTGTTGCAGAGAGCAGAGGTTGAAGACTGAGGTGCAGAAGGACTGTTACAGAGAGCAGAGGTTTTAGACTAGGGTGCAGAATAACTGATACGGAAAGTAGAGTTTGGAGACTGGGGTGCAGAAGGACTGTTACAGATTGCAGAACTTGAAGACTTAAGTGCAGAAGGACGTTTACAGAGAAGAGAGGTTGGAGACTGGGGTGCAAAAGGATTCTTACAGAGAGCATAGGATATAGATTGGGGTGCAGAAGGATCGTTGCAGAGAGCAGAGGTTGGAGAATGAGGTTCAGAATGATCGCAACAGAGAGCGGAGGTTGAAGACTGTGTGCAGCAGAACAGTTACAGAGAACACAGGTTAGATACTTGGGTGCAGAAGAAATGTTGCAGAGAGCTGAGGTTAGAGACTGGGGTGCAGAAGTACTGCAGCTGTGAAAAGAGGTTGGATACTGGGGTGCAGAAGGACTGTTACAGAGTTCAGAGGTTTGAAACTGTGGTGCAGAAGGATCGTTGCAGAGAACAAAGGTTGGAGACTGGGGTGCAGAAGGCCTCTTACAGAGATCAGAGTTTGGAGACTTGGGTGCAGACGACCTGTTACAGAGAGCAGAGGTTGGAGACTGGGGTGCAGAAGGATTGTTACAGAAAGCACATTTTGGAGACTGGGGTGCAGAAGGATTGTTGCAGAGAGCAGAGGTTTCATAATGAGGCTTAGAAGGACTGTGACAGAGAGCAGAGGTTGGAATCTGAGCTGCAGAAGGACTGTTACAGAAAGCAGAGGTCGACAATTGGGGTGCAGAAGGAAAGTTATAGAGAGAAGAGGTTGGAGACTAGGGTTCAGAAGGACTGTTACAGAAAGCAGACATTGAGACTGAGGTGAAGAAGGATTGATACAGAGAGCAGAGGTTGGAGACTACCTTACAGAAGGGCCATTACAGAGAGCAAATGTTGGAGACTGAAGTGCAGAAGGACTTTTACAGAGAGCAGAGTTTGGATACTGGGGTGAAGAAGGACTGGTACAGAGAGGAGAGTTTGGAGAAAGTGATGCAAAAGGATCTTACAAAGAGCAGAGTCTGGAGACTAGGGTGCAGAAGCACTGTGGCAGACAGCAGAGGTTGGAGACTGAGGTTCAGAAGTACTGATACAGAGATCAGAGGTTGGAGACTGGGGTGCAGAAGAATCGTTTCAGGGAGCAGATGTTGGACACTAAGTATCAGAAGGATCGTTACACAGAGCAGATTTTGGTTACTGGGATGTAAAAAGACTGCTGCAGAGAGCAGAGGTTGGAGACTGAAGTGCAAAAGGACTGATACAGAGAGCAGTTGTTGGAGACTGGGTTGCAAAAGTACTGTAGCAGAGTTCAGATGTTGGAGACTGGGGTGCAGAAGGACTGTGGCAGAGAGCAGAGATTGGAGACTGGTTCTGAAGGACTGTTTAAGAGAACAGAGTGTGGAGACTGGGGTGCAAAAGAACCGTTGCAGAGAGCAGAGGTTGGAGACTGAGGTTGAAAAGGATTGTTAGAGAGAGCAGAAGTTGGAGACTGAGGTGCATAAGGACTGTTGCAGAGAGCAGAGTTTGGAGACTGAGGTGCAGAAGGACTGTTACAGAGAGCATATTTTGGAAACTGGGATGTAGAAGGACCATTGCAGTGAGCAGAGGTTGGAGACTGGGGATAAGAAGGATCCTTGCAGAGAGCAGTTGTTGGAGACTGGGTGCAGAAGGACTATTAAAGAGAGCAGAGGTTGGAGACTAAGGTGCAGAAATATCATTTCTGAGTGCAGAGGTATGAGACTGGGGTGCAGAAGGACTGTTACAGATTGCAGAACTGGAGACTTAAGTGCAGAAGGATATTTACAGAGAGCAGAGGATTGAGACTGGTGTTCATAAGGATCATTGCAGAGAGCAGAGGTTGGAGAATGAGGTGCAGAAGGATCGCTACAGAGAGAAGAGGTTAGAGACTGGGGTGCAGCAGGACAGTTACAGAGAGCACAGGATAGATACTTGGGTGCAGAAGAAATGTTGCAGAGAGCAGAGGTTGGACACTGAAATGCAGAAGTACTGTATCTGGGAAAAGAGTTTGGAGACTGGGGTGCAGAAGGACTGTTACAGTGTTCAGAGGTTGGAAACTGTGTTGCAGAAGGATTGTTGCAGAGAACAGAGGTTGAAGGCTGAGGTGCAGAAGGATCGTTGCAGAGATAAAAGGTTGAAGACTGGGGTGCAGAAGGCCTCTCACAGAGAGCAGAGTTTGAAGACTGGGGTGCAGACGACCTGCTAAAGAGAGCAGAGATTGGAGACTTGGGTGCAAAAGGATTGTTACAGAAAGCACATATTGGAGACTGGGGTGCAGAAGGATCGTTGCAGAGAACAGAGGTTTCAGAATGAGGCTTAGAAGGACTGTTACAGAGAGCAGAGTTTGGAATCTTAGGTGCAGAAGGACTGTTACAGAAAGCAGAGGTTGGCAATAGGGATGCAGAAGGACAGTTATATAGAGAAGAGGTTGGAGACTGCAGTACAGAATGACTCTTATAGAGAGCAGAGTTTGGAGATTTTGGTGCAGGAGGACCGTTGTAGAGAGAAGATGTTAGAGACTAGGGCTCAGAAGGACTGTTACAGAGAGCAGATGTTGAAGACTGAGGTGCAGAAGGATTGTTACAGAGAGCAGATGTTCGAGATTGGGGTGCAGAAGAATTGTTACAGAGAGCAAAGTTTGGAGACTGGGGTGCAGAAGGACTGTTGTAGAGAGATGAGGTTAGAGAATGAGGTGAAGAAAGATTGGTACAGATAGGAGAGGTTGGCGACTGAAGTGTAGAAGGACTGTAACAGAGAGCAGAGGTTGGAAACTGGGGTGCAGAGGGTTCCTTGCAGAGAGCAGAGGTTGGAAACTGAGGTGCAGAAGGATCGTTGCAGAGAGCAGAGGTTGCAGACTGAGGTACAGGAGTATCGTTACAGAGAGCAGAGTTTGGAGACTGGGGTCAGAAAGACAGTTACAGAGAGCACAGTTTGGAGACTGGGGTGCAGAAGAAATGTTGCAGTGAGCAGAGATTGATTGGAGACTGCGGTACAGAAGTACTGTTACAAAAAGCAGAGAGTGGAGACTGGGGTGCAGAAGGAATATCACCTAGAGCAGTGTTTGAAAACTGGGGTGCAGAAGGATGTTACAGAGAGCAGAGGCTGGAGACTGGGGTCAGAAGCACTGTTGCAGAAAACAGACGTTGGAGACTGTGGTGCAGAAGGAACGTTGCAGACAGCAGAGGTTGGAGACTGAGGTGCAGAAGCATCGCTACAGAAACCAGAGTTTGGAGAACGGAAGCAGTAGAATAGTTACAGAGAGCACAGTTTAAAGAATGGGTGCAGAAAATACGTTGCAGAGAGCAGAATTTGGAGACTGGGGTGCAGATGGACTGTAGCAAAGAGCAGAGGTTTGAGACTGGGGTGCAGAATTACTGCTGCAAAGAACAGAGGTTGGATACTGGGGTGCAGAAAGGCCGTTGCAGAGAGATGAGCTTGGAGACTGAGTGCAGAATGACTGTTACAGAAAGCAAAGTTTGGAAAACGGGGTGCAGAAGGATCTTACATAGAGCAGAGGTTGGAGACTGGGGTGCAGAAGGCCTGTTACAGAGAGCAGACTTTGGTGACTGAGTTGCAGAAGACCTGTTACAGAGAGCAGATATTGGAGACTGGGGTGCAGAAGGATTTTTACAGATAGCACACTTTGGAGACTGGGGTTTAGAAGGATTGTTGCAGACAGCAGAGGTTTCAGAGTGAGGCTTAGAAGGTCTGTTACAGAGAGCAGAGGTTGGAGTCTGAGGTTAATAAGAACTGTTTCAAGAAGCAGAGGTTGGCAATTGGGGTGCAGAAGGACAGTTATAGAGACAAGAGGTTGGAGACTGCGGTACAGAAGGACTGTTAGAGAGAGCAGAGTTTGGAGACTTTGGTGAAGAAGGACCATTGTGGAGAGCAGATGTTGGAGACTAGGGCTAAAAAGGACTGTTACAGAGAGCAGACGTTGGAGACTGAGGTGCAGAAAAATTGTTACAGACAGCAGAGGTTCGAGATTGGGGTGCAGAAGAATTGTTACAGAGAGCAAAGGTTGGAGACTGGGGTGCAGAAAGACTGTTTTAGAGAGCAGAGTTTAGAGACTGAGGTGCAGAAAGACTGTTAAAGAGAGCAGAGGTTAGAGACTGAGGTGAAGAAGGATTGGTACAGATAGGAGAGGTTGGCGACTGAAGTGTAGAAGGACTGTAACAGAGAGCAGAGGTTGGAAACTGGGGTGCAGAGGGTTCCTTGCAGAGAGCAGAGTTTGGAAACTGAGGTGCAGAAGGATCGTTGCAGAGAGCAGAGGTTTCAGACTGAGGTGCAGAAGGATCGTTACAGAGAGCAGAGGTTGGAGACTGGGGTCAGAAAGACAGTTACAGAGAGCACAGTTTGGAGACTGGGGTGCAGAAGAAATGTTACAATGAGCAGAGACTGATTGGAGACTGCGGTACAGAAGTACGATTAGAAAGAGCAGAGAGTGGAGACTGGGGTGCAGAAGGAATGTCACCTAGAGCAGTGTTTGAAAACTGGGGTGCAGAAGAATGTTACAAATAGCAGAGGCTGGAGACTGGGGTCAGAAGCACTGTTGCAGAAAACAGACGTTGGAGACTGTGGTGCAGAAGGATCGTTGCAGACAGCAGAGGTTGGAGACTGATGTGCAGAAGCATCGCTACAGAGAGCAGAGTTTGAAGACCGGGGTGCAGTAGGATAGTTACAGAGAGCACAGTTTAAAGACTGGGTGCAAAAAATATGTTGCAGAGAGCAGAAGTTGGAGACTGGGGTGCAGAAGGACTGTAGCAGAGAGCAGATTTTTGAGACTGGGGTGCAGAATGACTGCTGCAGAGAACAGAGGTTGGATACTGGGGTGCAGAAAGGCCGTTGCAGAGAGATGAGCTTGGATACTGAAGTGCAGAATGACTGTTACAGAGAGCAAAGTTTTTAAAACGGGGTGCAGAAGGATCTTACATAGAGCAGAGGTTGGAGACTGGGGTGCAGAAGGCCTGTTACAGAGAGCAGACTTTGGTGACTGAGTTGCAGAAGACCTGTTACAGAGAGCAGATGTTGGAGACTGGGGTGCAGAAGGATTGTTACAGATAGCACTGTTTGGAGACTGGGGTATAGAAGGATTGTTGCAGACAGCAGAGGTTTCAGAGTGAGGCTTAGAAGGTCTGTTACAGAGAGCAGAGGTTGGAGTCTGAGGTTCATAAAAACTGTTTCAGAAAGCAGAGGTTGGCAATTGGGGTGCAGAAGGACCGTTATAGAGAGTAGAGGTTGGAGACTGCGGTATAGAAGGATTGTTACAAAGAGCAGAGTTTGGAGACTGGGATTCAGAAGAACCATTACAGAGAGCAAAGAATGGAGACTGAGGTGCAGAAGGACTTTTACAGAGAGCAGAGTTAGGAGACTGAGGTGCAGAAGGATCATTGCAGAGAGAAGAATTTGGAGACTGGGGTGTAGAAGGACTGTTACAGAAAGCAGAGGTTGGCAATTGGGGAGCAGATGGACCGTTAAAAAGAGAAGAGTTTGGAGACTGTGATACAAAAGGACTTTTACAGAGAGCAGAGTTTGGAGACTGGGTAGAAGACGGATCATTGCAGAGAGCAGATGTTGGCGACTGGGGTGCAGAAGGACTGTTACAGAGAGCACAGGTTGGAGACTCGGGTGCAGATGAAATATTGCAGAGAGCAGAGTTTGGAGACCTGGGTGCAGAAGGACTAATACAGAGAGAAGGGGTTAAAGACTGTGGTGCAGAAGGATCTTACAGAGAGTAGAGGTTAGAACCTGGGGTGCAGAAGGACTGTTGCAGAGAGCAGAGGTTGGAGACTGGGTTGCAGAGGGACTGTTACAGATAGCACAGTTTCGAGACTGGGTGGCAGAAGCATCTTACAGAGATCATTTTGGAAACAGAGGTTCAGAAGAAGTGTTACAAGAGCAGAGGTTTAAGACTGGGGAGCAGAAAGATTGTTGCAGAGAGCAGCGTTTTCAGACTGAGGTGCAGAAGTACTGTTGCAGAGAGCAGATGTTGGATCCTGGGGTGCAGAATGATCGCTGCAGAGAGCAGAGGTTGGAGACTTTGGTGGAGAAGGCCTGTTATTAAAGAGAGCAGAGTTATAAGACTGGGTTTCGGAAGGCCTGTTACAGAGAGCAGACTTTTGAGATTTGGGTGCAGAAGGACTGTTACAGAGAGCAGAGTTTGGCGAATTGGTTGCAGAAGGATCTTTCAGAGAGCAGAGTTTGGAGACTGAGGTGCAGAAGGACTTTTACAGAGAGTAGTGTTTTGAGACTGAGGAGCAGAAGGAACGTTGTATAGAGCAGAGGTTGGAGACTGATGTTCAGAGGAATTGTTACAGAGATCACAGGGTGGAGACTGGAGTGCAGAAGAAGTGTTACAGAGAGAAGAGGTTAGAGACTGGGGTGCAGAAGGCCTGTCACAGATATCACAGTTTGGAGACTGGTGTGCAGAACGATATTATAGAGAGCAGAGTTTGGAGACTGAGGTGCAGAAGGACTGTTACAGAGAGCAGAGGTTGGAGACTGGGTTGCAGAATGATTGTTGCAGAGAGCAGAGTTTTTAGACTTAGGTGAAGAAGGACTGTTGTGGAGAGCAGTTATTCGAAATTGGGGTGTAGAAGGACTATTTCAGAGAGCCGAACTTGGATACTGGGGTGCAGAAGTTTTCTTGCAGGGAGCAGAGGTTAGAGACTGGGGTGCAGAAGGCCTGTTACAGATATCTCCGTTTGGAGACTGGTGTGCAGAAGGATATTATAGAGACCAGAGTTTGGAGACTGAGGTGTAGAAGGACTGTAACAGAGCGCAGAGGTTGGAGACTGGGGTGCAGAATGATTGTTGCAGAGAGCAGAGTTTTCAGCCTGAGGTTCAGAATGACTGTTGTAGAGAGCATATGTTCGAGACTGGGGTGCAGAAAGAGTGTTTCAGAGAGCAGAAACTTGGAGCCTGGGGTAGAGAAGGATTGTTGCAGGGAGCAGAGATTGTAGACTGGGGTGCAGAAGGACTGTTATAGAGAGCAGAGGTTATAGACTGGGTTGCAGAAGGCCTGGTACAGAGAGCAGAGCTTTGACACTGTGGTGCAGAATGATTGCTAATAGCTGGTGAGCCTCCTTCTGGACACCTTCTTTTCTGCACAGTCCATAAGGCCCTCTCTCCTCACCCTGCTCTCTTTCGGCTTTGTGAGCACTTGTGACTTCCACAGTCACTCTAAGCCATGACTACCAGGCCTATCTCTTGGGAACCTGTCCCGCAGCCTTCTGGAATCTCCTTGGGGAGACCCCGTAGGTACCCAGACTCCAGGCCGAACCTCCTTTCTTCCTTTCCTCTCCCCAGACACGCTCCTTCTCATTTTTTTTTATGTTTTAATGAGTGATCTCACTGCCACTCAGCTACCCTAAAGACCAGGTGCCCTCTTGTGTCCTTGTCACCAGAAATTTAAAGTGCTCCACCCAGGGCTCCTCTTCAGAGCTTTTCCCCAAGCTCCAAATGTCACATCTTCAGTTACCAGATATTTCCTTTTAATCTTGTTTTGGCACCCGATTACTCTCCCTGACTACATGAAGGTATTCTAACCAAAGCTCATGGACTGTAGAGATTATTATGGCTTAGAAATAAGGTATCCCCCCAACAAAAGCTCAAGGTCAGCCACAATAGCAGTGTTCAGAGGTGAAATGATTAGACTGTGAGACTTGTGACCTAATCTGTGGATTTATCCATTTTGTGGGTTAATTATCTGAAAGGCCCACTGTACTGAGAGGAGTGTGGGCAGGTGGAGTGTGGCTGGGGACATGCCCTGGAAAATCACATCTTGTCCCCTGCGAACTGTCTCCTCCTGTCCCCTCTCCCGCCCCAACCTTCTGGCTGCCATGAGCTAGGGACAATTCCCCCCTTGTTCCCTTCCACCTCGGCGTCCCACCTCATCTCAGGCTGGCAGCCATGGGTCAGCTGGTCCCAGACCAAACCTCCAACCCAGAAGGCCAGAGTGCATCTCCCCCTCCCGGTTGTTCTGGTCAGGCCTGTGGTAACTGTGGCAACCGTAGACTGACCCAGGGAGTAGGTGTTATGAGTGGATTGGACCCACAATTGTTTTATAAATACACAGATTCTGTCATTTTCAGAGCTCAAGCCATTTCCTTCTGGATGGCCTGTTTCTACCCTGCCCTCACCTAGAATGTGGTCTACTAGTGATTATTGAGATACAGGTGCAGTCCCCTGTGGTAGACTTCCATGTGCACATAACATGATCAGCGTTAGACCTTTCACATTTCCTCCCTTCCCAAACCTCTCCGCCCTCTTATTCTCCTTCTACTCCACTGATCTTCCCTGTATATTTAAGATAGCCAATCCAACCCCACTTCATCAACTTCTTTCCTCTATTTTGCTCTGGCCCTGATAATTTCAGCATTGTACAGGAATAGTTAACTTCTGCCTTTCTGAACACAGAGATCAAGATTGATGTAAAATGAGAAAAACTCTACATTGGAAAACACTGAAGGCAACACCGACTGCTTCTGCAGATGATGACTCTGCTTTGTAAATTTTTTTCTTAACATTTGCAATGAAAATGAACTTCTCCAAAAATCCTATGTTTACATAAAAGGACAACAGGAGACAGAGATTACTGAGACAGTGAGAAATGACTTCACACCATGATGAGGTCGAATGGCTTTCTATTGGCTTCTAGCAATTCTCTGGTTACTCCCACCCACCATCACCCCTGCAAATGTGTGCGGCTCCATGGGTCTGATTCCCTGAGACCAGTCCCACAAGTTATCAGTCTCCAGGCTGCTTTTCATTCGATATTATTTGCCATGTTGCTGCAGATTAACAAGCCTGTTTGGGGTGCTCTCAGTCCATTCTCATCATGGTCTCTTTTTCTCTGTTTCTTAGCTATGACAACATTGGAAATGAGCAATCAATCATTTGTCACTGAATTCATCTTCTTGGAATTTTTCAACCACTCCAACCCATAGGGCTAGTTTTTCCTGCTCTTTCTGGTCATTTACCTGACCACTCTCCTGGGGAACATGCTCATAACAGTGGCCACCAGGGTCAGTCCTGCTCTCCACACTCCAATGTACATTTTCCTCAGCAATTTGAGCTTCTTGGAAGTCTGCTACACATACACCACCCTCCCAGTACTGCTGGTGAACTTCTTCTGGGAGAAGAAGGCCATTTCTTATGAGGGCTGCCTTTCCCAGATCTTCTTCTTGGTGACAAGTGCTGGCACAGAAGGCGTCTTACTGGCTGTGTGGCCAGTATGACTGCTGTGTGGCCAACTGCCGTCCTCCTCAGTACCCAGTCATCATGAGTGTGAAGGTCTGTGTTGGCCTCGTGACTGGGTCCTGGCTGTGTGGGCTGGTGAATTTGGTCACACACATGATGCGGGCCTTCACACTCACTCTGTGTGGGCCCCACCAGATCAGCCACTTTCTCTGTGACACCCCATTGCTCCTGAAGCTCTCCTGCTCAGATACCTCTGTAAACGAGTCTGTGCTCCATGTTGTCAGTGCTACCATGGGCCTGAGACCCTGCCTCTTCACTGCAGGCTCCTATGCACTCATCATGGCGGCCATCCTGGGGATTCCCTCTGCCCAGGGCAGGAGGAAGGCCTTCTTCACTTGTGCGTCCCCACTCACTGTCGTGGTGGTCTTCTATGGAACAGCCAACTTCCACTATGACAGGCCCAGAGAAGGCTGGACGCGGACACCCTGGTCTCTGCGCTCTTCTGTGGGGTGACCCCCATGTTGAAGCCCATCATTCGCAGCCTGAGAAGCAACGAAGTCCAGAGTGCCCTGAGGAAGCATGCTGGGAGGCACACTGTATAGTGAGATTAGAACTAGATGATGGTTTCATTCTAGGAAATGTCTTAGTTGTAGAAATATGTGAACTTATCAGCAGCAATTACAAGAGCGCTCTCTTCATACACAGTGTCTCATGAACACTGTGGTGCCCCTCCAACCAGGGGAAGTACACTGTGCTAAGTATGTGACACATTGTGACCTCACCTGGGTTCTCTAATCCACAGGTATTTCAGAATATTTTTATTACTTTTCTCTCCAAAAAAAGCTTATACCCAAAGCTGTCATTCTCCTTTCCCCCAATATTGCAGTTCTAGCCAACACAAGTGAATGTGAAGTGCTATGTGCAATGTGACTTTGACTTGCATTTTCCTAATGGATCTTGATTCTAAGTTTTAAATAAACACCATTTATGTGTTTTTTCTTCACATGTGGAAAGACCCATGTATACACTCGAGTTACTGTGGATATTTTTATTGAAGTAATACCATATACGCCTTTTGGATCTGACTCCTTTCACTTAGGATGTTTGCAATTTTCAGTTATATTGTATCTTGTATTAGTATTTTAGTTTATTGCTCCTTATTGTGACTGATTTCCACATTATGAAAATGCCACATTTGTTTGTTCATTTCCCACTGGATAGTAATTTTTACTTTGTGTCTGTGTGGGTGTCGTACTGCAGATTGACCTGGAGCCTCCTTCACACTAAAAATTGTTCTACCACTAAGCCAAAGCCCAACACTTTTAAAAATTTTGTTTTGAGACAGGGTCTTGCAAATTTGCACAGGTTGTCCCTGAATTTGTGATCCTCCTGCCTCAGCTCCTTGAGTAGCTAGATTGCAGACCTGCCTGGTCATTTTCACTTTTTGACCTATATGAATAAGATTCGTATATATAATATGAACATTATATATAATATGAACATTATGTGAACATTCATGTACAAATCATTGGTGGACAACTTTTTTATTTATCTTGAGTTTGTAAGTAGGAGTGGAAGAGGTTGATTGTTAACTCCATATTTAACTTTCTAAAGAAGTTCCAGATCATTTTCAGACCAGTGGAACCAGCTTACATTATTATTAAGAGTGGTAAATAAAGCTTCTGATTTCCTCACTCCCTTAACAACACATCATTATCATTCCTTTTATTGTGACGACCCTGGAATGTGTGAAGTGCTTCATCAAATGTGCTTTAGCTTTGCCTTTCCCTGATGGCTTATCACTTTTAGATCTTTTAGGAGTACTGTTAATGTGTCTCTCCTAAGCATGAGAAAATCCCAGTTGTATTATGGGAAATTTTAAGTTTTAGAGACTTACATCTTTATCTAATACTTTTATTATTATTTTTGTGCAGTAAAATACTATAAGACTTTCATGCTTGTTGTCTTTTCTCCATCTGTGCCCGAAAGAAAGAGCTGTTTGATGACTCTTTCTTTTTCCCCTACTTTTAAACTCCATAGAAAACAATTTTTTCACCAGGTCATGAGCATTAGCAGGATCATAAAATTAAGGGGCACGAAGTCATACAGGGTTTGGTAAGGGATCAGCTCTTAGCAGGAGTGAATCAGCTGAAGATAGTGGGGATGCGTTTAATATTGTGGCTTCTGATATCTGTCCATCTGGCAAAGTATATAACATGAAGGAAAAACTTCATATGCCGTGCGAAATCAATCCCAATAAGTGTACACCCACCCTGACCCCTTCTCTCCCTAGCAGGAAGGGAAAGCAGTCTTGAGGTTTCAGCCACCCACAACTTCTTAGCAGAAATCTCACTCTGAACTTCGCTCACCCACATCCCAGAAGAGAGAGGACGCTGATCTTCTCACTGCATGCTGGGAACAGGTGATTGCGAAGACACTAATGAATCCAACAGCAAATTAACTGCTCTCCATTGTTGCAGTTGAACTCCAGCCGTTGCCCTTGAGTTGTGTTTGCACACTGAGGAGTCCCAGAGCAGCTGCAGAGGAAAGGCACGATGCATATTCCCAACAGGTCGGCCTCAGACCTCTATAAATGTCCATCACACGAAAATGAATTGTGAGAGATCAGAGGATTTTGACTCTTTCATGAGGCCACAGATATGCGACAGGCAACTTTCAGAATAACAGGTCCGTTTTGTGGTGAATGGAGACCAACAGCCAGTTTTACCAAGAGCTTTATCTGCAGCCCAGGTGCTAGTATGAAGAGCAGCAAGGGCCACACCAAAACCAGAAATCTACGCCTCTCTGTGAGAGTTGCTGGTAAGTAGTTTATTTACCATCACAATTTTCAAAAACACTATCCCGGAATCAGGATATACCTACACCTTAAAAACATATTAGACAATATTGTACATATTTTCATTACCATTTTGATGGCATTTATGTAATGACCTATCATAGCACCTATTCTTTTGCTTTGAGCTGTTTCTGCTTAGTTAACTTTTAATAAGACCAAAATATCTGTTTAAATAAAATTCATTATTGTAGAAGAAGTTAGGTTTAGAAACATATTCATTCATTAACTGAAGATTTTCATCTTTATCTTACAACACATGGATGCTTGGGGAGGGGAGTTGCAAGCAATTTATTAACTGTAATAAATTCCTGAAGCTTTTAAGTAATCTACTTCATACACAACCCCCCTCCTTTAGAAATATTATATTTTGGGGTCAGTCATACGTGACTTCATTCTCGGTCACCTGACTTTGATATTACTGATTGAGAAAGAAAGATGCAGAGCTTCTTGTTCTGTGGGAACTGAGCCGATGGTCTCCATAAGGGGTATGTTTAGGAGACAGAAGACACTAAGTTCCTCAGAAGCCTCTGGGCTATGCTGCCTCACCTATGCCCACAGAGTCTTTATTTTTCTCAGCAAGATATCTGCACCAGAACCACTGAACAGAAATGTCCTCTCGCCTCTGTCAAGTCTCTGTTAGATCCTTTAGGTCCCACACAGTACCGTCTTTAAAGAATCTTTTAAAAACTCTGCTCAATTGATGTACTTGACAGACCTTCTTCATTCTTCAAACATTTACTGAGTGCACTTTTACACAAGGATTTGCCCTAGTGTTTAGAACACAATTGAGAGGCCCAACTAGGACCTGGAGGAGCGCATATTCAAGATGGAATGAGGGGCTTTGACAAGTATTAAGTACTCCATTCCCAGAGCTGCCCAAGCAAACACTAAGGGAAAATAATAATAATTTGTAGATTACATAGAATTGTTACCAAGTATCCTGCACATATTGAGTTCATCTTCTCATTAGATTGTAAGTTGGTTGAAGGAAAGTGTTGTAGACCAGCTCCAACAGGGGATCTCAGAAGACGAACGGATGGTGAGGAGTCAGCGAAAGAGGGGGTGGAGAAACAACACAGACACCAAAGTAAAGGTGTTGATTCCAATCTTTACTTGTGAAGTTGATCATATATACTTTTCATTTTGGCAGGCTTACAGTACTTTGTGGTTACAAATCGGGAATCATTATTCAAAGAAAACAAAATATTACGTAGCTACAATTAGAATAGAAGAATGTATCTTGGCTTATGCATAAGCAAGCATTTGTACTTTCAGTTCGAGTTTTGCTTTGAGGTGTTTCTGCTTAGTTAACTTTTAATAATAGTTACAAATGTCCCAAACTATTGGCCTATACCTTGACTATTCTTTCTTGACTTACTGACTGGAACCGGTGCCATGGTTATGGCAAGTAGTTAATTTGTTATTAGTTGTAATCAAACAAAAGTAAGAGCACAAACCATTGTGCACAGGAACAAGAACAAGTTGCCCAGTACTAAGGACTAATCTATCTTCTTAACATTAATTTTCCTTCTCTAGATTTTTATTTAATTTCTCAAAAACTTTCTTGACAAGAATACAGGAAGTTTTTCTTTAGACATTAACAATTTACACTCAACAGCTGAATCATTGCATTTAGAGCAAACAGATCTATGCTTTAGAAGTAGTTTCATTAATTGGGAAAGTCATGATTTTTCCTTTATACTTAATGGTCATATGAGAAATCAAAACTATACTTATTAAAAGAATACAAAAACAAATCAGCACATTCCCAGAAACATACTGCGCTCCTCCAGGGGATGGACACCTTGCGCCATCCACCTCAGTAGGGCCTTGCCATTGACTGAGTCATGGGAGGGGCTCAGCAGAACAGGGATCAGATCTTATCCTCTTTGGGTTTCTTAGTAGATCTGGCTTAGGACTAAATTAGACCCTGTATAGGAACAAAATTGGTTTGAATTGAAACTAACCACTACCAAGAAAAGAAATTTTAAAATCATAAATGGAAAAGAGAACTTTTTATTTTGAAGAATTTTATAACTAGAAGGCTCTGACATATAGTAAGAGGTAATAATTTGTCTTCCCTTTCCCCTTTATGCTAGAAGAAGCACAGGTGAAATAAAAAGAACTGAAAGAGCTGGCACAGTGGTGCACACCTGTAACCCAGCAGCTCAGGAGGCTGAGGCAAGAGGACAGTGAGTTCAAAGACAGCCTCAGCAAAAACAAGGCAACAAGAAACTCAATGAGACCCTGTCTTTAAATAAAATATAAAATAGGGCTGGGGATGTGGCTCAGTGGTCAAGCCCCTGAGTTCAATCTCCGGTAACTGCCCCCCTACACCCCGGCCCCAAAAAAACAGAACTTAAAGAGATGTTAAATGCTGAATTGAGTGCTGAATCTCCAAGACGGGGGGGAGGCTTTTTACTGGTAAATTTGTTAAGATTTTAAACCTACCAGTTAGGGGTAAGGGCATCCCTGCATGTTAGGTGAAAGAGCCCAGCCTCCCTCAAAGTGTGTCCTTGGACCAGCATCACTGGGAACACTTGGAACACACTGACTGAGGCCAACTGTTCTGCACAATGTCCTCTGATCTTTCCCTCGGCTCCAAGCACGCACACCACATGGAAAGATATGAGGACAACTCTGGGCAAGGCCAGATAGCTCATAGATTTCACAGTAATAAATTCACATTGCTACAAGCACCTGAAATCATTCAGATATTTTTTTCCGAATAAATTGACCTTGTACTGTGTGTGTGTGTGTGTGTGTGTGTGTGAGTGTGTGTGTGTGTGTGTGTGTGTGTGTGTGTGTGTGTGTGTGTGTGTGTTTAAGCAATTTACTGGGCAACATTAAAATTGGTTTTAAAAATTTTAATCATTGCTTGTGCTATTCAGTTCAAATAGGAATCATTGTTTCCCTGATGTGCATAAGGGTTTTCATGATCACATCATTCATCCTCCTTTTGGTCATGCCCATTTTTTTTTTTCGTTTGAGGAAATGAATCCCTAAGGTTAGTCAGGAAAACATTTCATTTATTGCCAAAGGAGAAAAAAAAAAGTTCTTCTTTTAAGTCTCTAGACTTATTTATTTTATTTTGTTTATATTTAGATTTTAAAATTAGTTGTGCTTAACTGAAGCACCGACTTTCTATTGAAATTTAAGTACTTTAAGCTTCTTAAGGCCTTGAGATTTGGAATTTTAATGAAAGCTGTGTTGGCCTATTAATCATGTGCAATGAATTATTAGAACCAAAGACACGAATGTCTGGGCATTGAAGATAATAAGACAGTTTACTAATATATGGTATTATCATCAGGTAACAAAGTATAACTACAAATAATAGTTATTACATGATAAATTTTCTGAGTCAATTTCTTTTTGGTTTCTTAAATCATAATTGTTAATACATATTAAATGTACAAATTAATGTACATGATGCAATTTAAAGGGATTCATTGATGTTTCCCTACTTGCATTAATATATTGTGCATTAATTTCAATTCTTTTTTCTGTAAAATGGGGATATAGGTTGTTGTGTAAACAAAATAGGTTAATGCATGTAAAAGTCTTATAGGCATTTAATAAGTGTTAGGTATTTTTATCTAATGTGTGTCTCTATTCGTTACTCAATTTTAAAAATCCTGATTGGATTCAGGTATGTAAAAATTCATCTTTTCAAAGAAATTCACTGAGTTTTGATAGTATGGATTATCTGAAATTCAATCTAATTTTTACAGAAAACATGCCACTTTTAAACTACATTAAACAAGGTTTTAAAGTCAAGCATTTATGTGTATTGAAGCAATCTAAGAAGACTCACACTCAAATTATTTTTCTGTGAAATATGCCCTAGATGGTTATGATTATTATGCTTATTATTATTGCAGAGCAGAGGGTTTACTATTAAGTTGATCTAATTCCTATGCTGCATTATATAAATTCTAAGGAGCAAGTACATATTGTATCACAAAGTGTCATTCATGAGTTATGATTGTTAATAATGGATTCTAATGGTGACCATGATGATGATTCAATCTAATGCCCTACATTAATAAAGAGCATAGAGGATAAGGAAAATTGTTTGGGTATCATCTTTCACCCTACCCCACACCCGTGACCTACAAGAAATTAGCCAGTAAAACCAAGGAATAACTTATATGTAGATAAAATTATATAAACATACATTGGGAGATTTTTTTAATACCCCATGAAATTGTCCCTCCTGAACTGACCTTTATATTTAAGACCTTTACAATAGCAGTATGCACAACTTCAGAGATTGTATTTTTAAATCCCTGAACATTTACATTTAGTTTTCCCTTTTACACATCCACAGGCCATGTACCAATTTCCCATAGTAAAATCTGCTGGAACTGCCTTCTATGTGGAATTTTATTTGTTTTTCTGAAAACATCTAGATATATACCTATAAAAGAGATTGTCATATTGATCTTTTTGATACGGGGAGTTAAAAGAAAGTACATGTCACTGATTTCTAAATGACTTGAAGTTCATCCAGGTAGTTGATAGAGAAAACAGAGAACGAAAGAAATGTCAAGTACATGTAGCTTCCAGCTCCATTTCAAAGTTGATTTATTGTAAATCAATGCTAATAAGGTAACCTGTTGTTTAGGAAAATTATTTAGAGAAAGTGATACCTACAACTGAACTAGATAGTGTGGTATTTTTAGTCATTTCTGGATAAACTTTTACTACAATTTTCGTGAACACCAATTATCACAAGAATCTCTACTTTCTCTATTTCCTTCCCTACTTTCTCTATTCTCCTGGGGGATTTCATATTCACCCTTTGCTGTAACAGTTGCCTTCAAGACAATGACTCCGAAATCTACACCTGCAGTTCTAGGCTGTCTGTGAAGGGCATTTCCACGTGATTATCCCACAGATAACTCACATGCAACATTACTCAAATCAAATCCACCAAAGCCTCCTCTACATCTGCTATTCCTCACATATTCCTGTTTTTCTGAGTGATCCCACCAGCTAGCCAGCCTGCACAAACTGATTTGTTGTCTTTACTGTGTCCTCTTCAACTAGGACTTTAAAGTTCTCCATATCCTTCTCCATGAGGGCTTCAGAGATTTTCTCCCACCTTCAACACAGCACGTCTTCAGATACAGACCACTTCATTTTGATCTTGTTTTAGCACTCAGATCACTCTTTTGAACTAAACAGGTGTGTCTAAAACCTGGGGAACCAGGTTTCACATTTATCGACCCCTGCTCCTTTGACTCACCCACACAATTCCATGAGTGGGTCTATCTGCGTGTTCTAGACCTAGAGATCTGATGATTTTCTAAGACCCAGTCTATCTCCCTCCAGATGTCACTGTTTTTAGTCTGCACTCACCTAAAAAAGATTTATGGTCCCCTATTGTTGATACTCTGCAATCATTGATGTTTATGCTCATACCCAAGCCTGGCTTCCAGAAACACACCTGGGCTCTCTGGTGGCCCATGGCATGGGGGGGGACGTTTTCCGAGGTTTCTATTGCCAAGTACCTTGCTTAGAAAACAGGCCTGACACAGCTTCACAGAGCCTAGTCCCGGCCCCATAGGCTGATACCCTGCCACCTCCCCTGAAGTAGCAGGCTCCTCAGAATGACCCAGGGCTTGGCAGCATCCACTGGTACTATCCCGCCAGCCCCTTGAAGCCTAGCTGGAGTCTTCATAGAAACAGGGTACATCTCTATGAAAATGGGCTCCCTCCTCCCGCCCCAGTGTGATGCAGCTTTCAGAGAAGCTCAATACTGAGGGTCTTTCCAGTTATAGCAATTAGGATAACCAAATGTTCTGAGCTTGCTGAGCCTTCGATGGCAGATTCCTGCTATATTGTTTGAGATTTTTGCCATCAATGTTGCCTGAGATGCCAACTTGCCATCCCACTAACTATAAGACAGTGTTCTCAGTCAAGACCAATCCCACAACCAATAACACACACACACACACACACACACACACACACACACGCACGCCCACGCCCATCCATCATGGTGAGCAAGGCTTTGTATCTGTGATGCAGACCGAATGCACCCACCAATTACATTCACTGCTTCAAACAGATCGTGATCAGGAAACAATTGATGTCACTTGTAAAATGTGATATGTCCTGGACTATCACTGTGGTAAAAAAGAAGTAGAGAAATGCAAAAAATGGGAGAAAATAATTAACCTCTTAGAGACCTAAAAAAATATTTAGATGTGGTTCCAAACAAACCTGAGTTAAAAATCATCTTAAAAAAATGCTTTTACTTCTATCAATTTTTATCAATTTACTTACTTACTTACTTACTTACTTACTGCAGTACTGGGGATTGAACCCAGTGGCACTCTACCATGAAGCTATATCCCCGGCCCTTTCAATTATTTGGGGCGGAACGCCTTGCAGAGTTTCAAATTTATGATCCTCCTGCCTTCGTCTTCCAAGTACCTGGAATTACAGGCAGGCACCACTCTTCCCCATTAATTACTTATTTTTAAAATAAGGCTATTTTTAAAAATTGAACTATAATTTTTACTCAAAGAATGCACAGATCTAAAGTGTACAGGTTTATAATATTTTACATTTTTGAAATTTATTTAAAGGAAACATACAGTATATATTTTGTATTTGGCTTCTTTCACCCAGAATTTTTTTTTTTAGATTTGTCATTTTTATTAATGTTCCAGTATTTGTGTTTCTAAAGTAACTGAATTAGTCCACTGCATGATAAACCGTGATTTGTCTTCTGTCCTTCTGCTGAAGGCATAATATTTGTTTGAGATATTACGAATTTTTACACAAAAATTTTTGTGAACTGTGCATTAATTTCCTTGGAAATATGCTAGGAATGGGATTGTTTTGAATAGAATAACTACATTTTTAACTAAATTAAAAATTACTAAATATTTTTGAAAAGTAAGTGTATATACTTCAAATTTCACCTTGAGTATCTATTGAAATAGCTAGAAAGCATGTTGTTTTCATCATTATAATAACCAAAAAGAGCAGAAGAAAATGCAAATTAATGACTTTCCTTGACTTTATTAGGGATGAAGATTATAAGGCAAACAACTAACCGAAGTCTGGGGAGAGATAAGCAACCAAAATAATCCAGGCATTTTTTTTTAACTATGGGAGAACCCACTAGATACATAGGAGTTTATTTATAAAAAAATTCAAATAAAAAATAGTTAATGGATTGCTAAAGACTGAGTATAGACTGGTTTAAGAGCATAAAGACCCAGAGGGCTATAGACATAAGATGTTTGTATTTTTTCTTTTTTTCCATGGATTCCACCAAATGCTCCCAGGAAGATAGGGAAGTCTTCTGAGAATGTGTCTTTAACGGTATCATTTCTTGGATAGGTGGAGGGACAAAGAGCAGCAACGGCAGCCAAAACTCCTCCCAGACCCATTTCCTGATATTTTGCATAGAATAAAAGCTGTAATCTTCAGGGGCAAGAGTAAAAGAAACTGTTACATTAGGACACTCAACGGAAAAACTTTGCAGCTATGGAAAGGAACAGACCGAAATGTCTAACGTCGGGAGGAATAAGAACTAGACTCAGCCATATTGCTAGAAAGTGGGTCACTGTGAAGGCCATATCCCTGTGACTGAGTTTACAGTACCTAAGGCAGGGCTTCCTGGAAACATCAGAAATCCCTTCTCTGTTTCCCACTAGTCCACTAACCTGCATTGACTGAAAATAACAGTAGAATACAGCTGATAATTCTTCAAGAAATAGATTATCTCTGGGGAACAGCGAAGATAGAATACACAAAAGCAAGAAGGGAACAATATTAACAAACTGAACTCAGCCATATAGAATAAGAATAACATTACAGTCAATTGAGATCAATCCAAGAATGCAAGGCTGGTTCAATATTCAAAAATTCAATCAACCGAATTTCCATAGTAACAGACTAAATAAGAAAATATATATATCTTTTCAACAGATGCAGAGAAAATAAGAAAATTCAATATCTATTCATGATAAAAACTATAAGTAAATGAAACTAGGGGCATAGTCCAGTGGTAGAGTGCATGCTTAGTATGCCTAAGGCTCTGAATTCAAAACCCAGCACACATACACACACACACACAAAAAAAAAAAAAAAACTAGTAAAAAATGGATAGACATTTTCTAACTTGATAAAAGGCATTGAGAAAATGTAATGTGCAAGACAAATACCTTATATTATCTCAAAACTTATTTCAGCAGTTGTGAAATAGACATCATTAATATTCTAAGCAAGGAACAAACTGAGGAATAGAGATGAGCTGACTATTTTACAAACAACATCTAGTAAACAACAGATGGATTTCAATCCACATTTATCTGGACCAAGAGCCTACTGTTTTACTATAATATTTTTCATTTAAGATTGAAAAAGAAACAGAAATTTTAGTTGAAAACAATGGATCACGGATTAGCATGGGTAACATGATAGAAAATCAGTAATTGTATCAATCTTTTTTTTTCAGGAAATGTAATGTTTGGTGAGGTAAATCTTATAATACAAAAGACGAAAAATACCTAAGTATATATCATTTGTCAAAATTTCTTGTATCTTATAAAACTTAAAAAAATAAAAGTTTCTACTGAAAAATATAGATCAATGTATTTAAAAGCAGGTTATTTATAATTTTACTTTTAAGAAATAATCAGAGATTACCCCAGATACATATATATGAAAGCTTCTATTTCAATATTTATGATAGTAAATGGAATGGAAGGTTTCTATGTTCAATAAAAAGGGAGATATTAACTTAATTTCGTGTTAGGAAATTAAGATTACAATGCAAACAACTAAATAGAGTACAAAAATATTGGGAAATTATGTATTGGATATTTTAGAGAAAGATAAAAAAAATTCATCACAGTTAAGCACAGTGTTAGGAGGGAGATACTGCAGATTCAATGAGACACAGGGGTTGATAGCTGGTTGTGCATTTTGACCAAGTCTACATTTATTCTTACAAAAGAGCACCCATGCAAAAGTCTGTGAGAAGTTATGTTCTCTCTAAAGTCACTCTTATACGTCTCTTTCCAGAGTCCAGGCATCTCTGTATACAATAATATTTGCCATGTTGCTGCAGATTAACAAGCCTCTTTGCGGTGCTCTCAGTCCATTCTCTTCATGGTCTCTTTTTCTCTGTTTTGTAGCTATAATACCATTGGAAATGAGCAATCAATCATTTGTCACTGAAATTATCTACTTAGGATTTTCAAACCACTCCAACCTACAGGGCTGGTACTTTTTGCTCTTTCTGGTCATTTACTTGACCACGCTCCTGGGGAACATGCTCAAAATAGTGGCCACCCGGGTCAGTCCTGCTCTCCACACTCCAGTTTACTTTTTCCTCAGCAATTTGAGCTTCTTGAAAATCTGCTACACATCCACCACCCTCCCAGTACTGCTGGTGAACTTCTTTTGGGAGATGAAGGCCATTTCTTATGAGGGCTGCCTTTCCCAGATCTTCTTCTTGGTTACCAGTGCTGGCACATAAGGCATCTTACTGGCTGTGTGGCCAGTATGACTGCTGTATGGCCACCTGCCGTCTTCCTCAGTACCCAGTCATCATGAGTGTGAAGGTCTGTGTTGGCCTGATGACTGGGTCCTGGCTGTGTGGGCTTGTGAATTTGGTCACACACACGGTGCTGGCCATCACACTCACTCTGTGTGGGCCCCACCAGTTCAGCCACTTTCTCTGTGACACCCCATTGCTCTTGAAGCTTTCCTGCTCAGACACCTCTGTCAATGAGCCTGCGCTCCACGTTGTCAGTGCCTCCATGGGCCTGAGCCCCTGCCTCTTCACTGCAGGCTCCTATGCACTCATCATGGCGGCCATCCTGGGGATTCTCTCTGCCCAGGGCAGGAGGAAGGCCTTCTCCACCTATGTGTCCCCCTTTACTCTTATGGTGGTCTTCTATGGAACAGCCAACTTTCACTATGACAGGCCCAGAGAAGGCTGGACATGGACACCCTGGTCTCTGTTCTCTTCTGTGTGGTGAGCCACCTGTTGAGCCCCGTCATTCACAGCCTGAGAAGCAACGAGGTCCAGAGTGCCCTGAGGAAGCTGGCTGGAGGGTGTGCATCCCTTTGCACGATCAAAGTCTAGACCAATCTTCAAACTGGAGTATACAGTCATCTAAAAAAAGATGCCTCCCAGCGACTTGTAGGCACCTGGTTAGAGAGTCTGTATCTGGAGTTTTAACTCCAACTCCCGCTTTTAAAATCTCTGAGACTCCTTTCTCTCATCTCTTTTCACAAACACCCTTTTCCCACTTTCAGGTTCAAGTGTGTCGGACACCTTGTGTGGGTGTTCAGCACCATCTCTGTCCTTCTGTGTTCTCCCCACACCAAAGGGACAGAAAGTAAGAGAACCTCGTTTCCCACACTCCCCCGAAGGCAGGCATTCATTTTAAGAGGTTCTTTCAAGATCAGCCAAACACTAGGCAGAGAGGAAGAAAGAAAAGGAAGAAAGCGGGTTATTTTGGATCCTATAGCAGCAGCAGCAAACTAGCCCTGTAGAGGCAGGAACTAATCTCCTTAGTGCCAGGAGCTGTGTGTGCAGGCTCCTAGACAGCTGTTCCTGAATGTAGGTCACAGTAGCGTGGAATGAGCGTCTTTTTCCAGGGAAGCTAGGGTTTCCACATATGGGGTGGTGTCACCTGCCCTATTTTCCTTTTTCCTTCCAGATCTCCCAACCATTTTGTAACTTATTTCTGTGTCAACTTCCTCTACCCTACGACATCAAGAGTCATTCTTCATCGCTACCTTACCACGGTGGCACTGATCACAATAGTGGTTTACATCAGAGATGGTTCTAATTAGCAGATCAGAAGGGGTAGGTTGGATGTCTTACCTGAGGGAATTGAATATGTTGATGATGTCACAGCCAATGGGAAAGGAGACCTGATAATTCCTGGTGTGCAATGACCCAACAGAGACTTTAAGTTATCGTGGCCTGAAATCAAATGTCTATGCAAAACTGAGCTTTGGAATAACACCATCGACCTTCAGGGTGAAAATGAACATTACAACATGACTACAGACTGCTGTTACTGAATGGAGTGGGAGACTTACAGAAAGAAAATGATAGGTTCAAGCATTATATTCCTCCTTCAAGTCAGGTTCAGATCATCAGAAATATATTCTCTCTGGAAACTGATAAAGGTTAATATCAGAATAAAACATCCAATTCACCAAATTGCAGAAGTACAAAGAAAATTATAAATCCACAATTTCTCCAGGTCTCTTTTATGTCAATTAGAACATTAATGGGGGAATGATTGAGACCCTGTTAATTAGAATGGCAAAATACCAGTGGAATTAGACAAATCCCAGAGCCTTGAACCCTGAAATCTCCATTAACCCTCTTTGCTCTCAAAAGCAGCCTCTCCTTCCCGGAGGAGACTAGCTTTCCCTAAATTGAAGACCCTATGGTGACTCTCCCTGGGCAGTTGTTGAGAGGAGAGGAGAGGAGAGGAGAGGAGAGGAGAGGAGAGGAGAGGAGAGGAGAGAGAGAGAGAGAGAGAATTTTTAATATACATTTTCTATTCTCGGCGGACACAACATCTTTGTTGGTATGTGGTGCTGAGGATCGAAACCGGGCTGTACGCGTGCCTGGCAAGCGCAGTACTGCTTGAGCCACATCCCCATGAAGTGGAGCAGTGATCAGAACATTCGAATCTGTAGAGATTTTTGACAGTGGTAAATGATCCTGGTATTTATAGATGGGAAAAAATGGGCACCCTCCTAGAATAGTGCCTGTCCCATGTAATATGAAACTCTTCTTTTCACACTTCATTGGTGCATTGTAGTGGTCCATAATGGTGGGATTTGCTGACACATATTTGAACATGCACACAAAATAACCGTGAACTTTGGCCAATATCATTCCAATATTTCCCTCTTTCTCACCTCCTCCCCTGCTGCCTTGACTCTACTGATCTTCCTTCAACTTTCATGATGAGACTCCCTTCCCAACTTTCTTTCCTTTTCCCCCTCTAGCTTTATCAGAGGAAAAACATATGGCCCTTAACTTTCTGAGTTGCTTATTTCCCTTAATGTTCTGAAGATCCATCCATCTTCCAGCATAACATAATTTCGTTCTTCTTTATGGCTGAATGAAATTCCAGTGTGCATATACCAGATGTTCTTTATCCATTCGTCCACTGATGTCACCTCGGCTGGTTCATGGGCATGTATGTGTCATTATAGTATGATGACTTCAATCTGCTGTGATAAATACCAAGCAGAGGTAGAGCTGGGTCGCAGCGTGGTCTATGGCTACTCCTGAGGAGCCTCCATGCTGATTTCCGTGGTGGTTGTGCTAATTTACATGCCCACCAACAGGGTGAGAGTGCTTTTTTCTCTCCAATTCTCTCCTTGTCACATTCATTTCTGTTTGTAATCTTGGTGGTTGTCTTTGTCACTGAAGTGAGATGAAATCTCAGGGTAGTCTTGACTTGCAAGTATTTTCATATATTTGTTGGCCACTCACATATTTTCTTCTAAGACGTGTCTGTATAGTTCATTTAATTTCTCATTTGTTAATTGGGTTATTTGATAATTGGGTTATTTAATAATTGAGGGTTTGATATTAAGTTTTTTGAGTTCTTTATTAATATTCTGAATATTCACCCTCTTTTAGAAGAGCACCTCATAAAGATTTTCTCCCTTTCCATAGGTTCTCTCTTCATATTCTAATTGTCTCCTTTGCTGTGCAGAACCTTCTTAATTTGATGCCATCCTATTAGCTAACTTTTGGTGTTATTTCCTGAGCTTTGGCATCCTACTGAGAAAGTCATTGCCTCTGCCTGTAGGTTAAAGTATTGACTTTGTTTTTTTCCTAGAAACTGCATAATTTCTGGTCTAGTGCCTGAGTCTTTTATGCATTTTGAGTTGATTTTTTGCAGGGTGAGCGATAGTTCAGGTCTCCTTCTTTTGCATTTGGACAGAGGTGTAGAAGGTCTGCTTCAGAGAGTAGATGTTAAAGACTGGGGTGCAGAAGAACTGTTGCAGAGAGCAGACGTTGGAGACTGGGGTGCACAAGAATCATTGCAGAGAGCAGAGTTTTCAGACTGAGGTGCAGAAGGACTTTTGCAGAGAGCAGATGTTGGAGACTGGGGTTCAGAAAGACTTTTGCAGATAGCAGAGGTTGGAGACTGAGGTTTAGAAAGACTGTTGCAGAGAGCAGAGGTTGGAGACTCGGGTGCAGAAGGCCTGTTACAGAGAGCAGAGGTTGGAGACTGGGGTGCAGAAGGCCTGTTACAGAGAGAAGAGGTTGGAGACTGTTGTGCAGAAGGACTGTTACAAAGAGCATAGTTTGGAGACTTTGTTGCAGAAGGATCTTACAGAGAGCAGAGGTAGGAGACTGAGGTTCAGAAGGACTGTTACAGAGAGCAGAGTAAGGAGACTGGGGTGCAGGGCGGTCGTTGATGAGAACAGAGATTTCAGACTGAAGTGCAGAAGGACTGTTGCAGAGAGCCGATTTTGGAGACTGGGGTGCAGAGTGACTTTTGCAGAGAGCAGAGGTTGGTGACTGGGGTGAAGAAGGATCGTTGCAGAGAGCAGATTTTGGAGACTGGTGTGCATAAGTACTGTTATGGAGAGCAGAGTTTGGAGACTTGGTTGCAGAAGGATCTTACAGAAAGCAGAGTTTGGAGACTGAGGTGCAGAAGGAGTGTAACAGAGAGCAGATTTAGGAGACTGTGGTGCAGAAGGACTGATACAGAAAGCAGCGGTTCGAGACTAGGGTGCAGAAAGACCATTACAGAGTGCAGAAGTTTGAGACTGCAGTACAGAAGAACTGTTACAGAGAGTAGAGATTGGAAATTGGGGAGCAGAAGGACTGTTTCAAAGAACAGAGTTTGGAAACTGGGTTGCAGTAGAACCGTTGACGAAAGCAGAGGTTGGAGAAGGAATGTTACAGAGAGCAGAGTTTGGATACTGGGGTGCAAAAGGACCTTACAGAGAACAGAGTTTGGAGACTGGGGTGCAGAAGCAGTGTTAAGGAGAGAACACGTTGAAGACTGGGGTGCAGAAGGATCTTTGCAGAGAGCAGAGGTTGGAGACTGAGTTGCAGAAGAATCGTTGCAGAGAGCAGAGCTAGACACTGGGCTGAAGAAGGATCTTTACAGAGAGCAGAGGTGGAAGACTTGGGTGCAGAAGGACTGTTACAGAGAAAACAGGTTGGATCCTAGGGTGCAGAAGGAATGTTGCAGAAAGCAGGGTTTGGAGACTGAGATGCAGAAGGACTGTTACACTGAGAAGACGTTGGAGTATGGGTTGAAGAATTATGATACAGAAAGCTGAGGTGGGAGACTGCGGTGCAGAATGACCGTTACAGAGAGCAGAGGCTGGAGACTGGCTTGCAGAAGTACTGTTTCAGAGAGCAGAGTTTGGAGACTGGGGTGCAAAGGCCTACTACAGAGAGCAGAGGTTGGAGACTGGGTTGCAGAAAGACTGTTATAAAGAGCATAGTTTTGAGGCTTGGTTGCAGAAGGACTGTTATAGAGAGCAGAATTTTGAGTCTGGGTTGCAGAAGGATCTTACAGAGTGCAGAGGTTGGTGACTGAGGTGCAGGACGACAGTTACAGAGAGCAATGGTTGGAGACTGGGGTGCAGAAGTACTGTTACAGAGAGCAGAGGTTGGGGACTGAGGTGCAGAAGGATGGTTACAGAGAGCAAATATTGGTGACTAAGGCACAGAAGGACTGTTACGGAAAGCAGAGGTTAGAAATTGGGGTGCAGAGGGACCGTTACAGAAAGCAGAGTTTGGAGACTGCGGTATACAAAGACTGTAACAGAGAGCAGTGTTTGGAGAATATGGTGCAGAAGGACTGTTACAAAGAACAGAGTTTGGAGACTGTCGTGCAGAAGGACTGTTACAAAGAGCAGAGGTAGAAGACTGGGGTGTAGAAAGACTGTTTCAGAGAGCAGAGGTTGGAGACTTGGGTGCAGAAGGACTGTTGCAAAGAGCAGAATTTGGAGACTGGGGTGCACAAGCACTGTTGAAGGGAGCACGTGTTGGAGACATGGGTGCAGGAGAACTTTTGCAGAGTAGAATTTGGAGACTGCGGTGAAGAAAGACTGTTGCAGATAGCAGAGGTTGGAGACTGGGGTGCAGAAGGACTGATACAGAAATCAGAGGTTTAAAACTGAGGTGCAGAAGGACCATTACAAAGAGCAGAGTTTGGAGACTGCAATACAGGA